>NW_027209101.1:0-33964 GCF_027789765.1 Dendropsophus ebraccatus
GATCTGTAAAAGATGCTGCATACTGCTAAGGAGCCCCACACCGCTCACAATGTGGGTGTTGTGCTCCTTTGGTGTGTTTTTTGTGTGTTTTCTCCCTTTTTTTTTGTTTTCAGATATCGGTATCCTGGGGATTACGTCGGATTCCGTGGACTACGTCGATGACCAGCGTTTTTTTGTTGTTTTTTTAATAAAAATGGTCAATGAGGGGTGTGGGGGTGTTTTTATTTGAATAAAAAAATTTTTTAACTTGTGTGTTCTCTTTATTTCTTTACTTTATAGACTTGGAAGCCGTCTAATAGTGGAAGCCGTCTAATAGACGGAATCCATTACTAAGTTGGGGCCTAGTGTTAGCCGGTATAAAATGGCTAACACTAACCCCCCATTATTACCCCAGTACCCAATGCCACAGGGGTACTGGGAAGAGCCGGGTGCCAGTGGTCCCGGAGCGTCAAAATTGGCGCTCCTGGACCGGGCGGCAGCAGGCTGGTAAGATTTAGGCTGGGGAGGGCCTAAACCAATGGCTCTTCCCACCCTGGTGTTACCAGGCTGCTGTCGTTTGGTTTTTAACCCGGCTGGTTATAAAAATAGGGGGGACCCTATGCGGTTTTTTTTTTTAAATAAATAAATAATTAAAAAAAAACGCATAGGGTCCCCCCTATTTTTATAACCAGCCGGGTTAAAAACCAAACGACAGCAGCCTGGTAACACCCCCCTTGGGGGCCAGACTGATGTCAGACTGCACCCATCCCAGCAAGGAAGGGGTTAAGTGACCCCCCTTCCTTGCTGGAGGGGTGCAGTGCAGGGGAGGGTGTGGAGAGAGCTGTATACTCACCCCGATGTGTCCTCTTCGCTGGTCCGCAGCACAATGAAGTCACTGTGCTGCGGACCCGCTAATTATACGTGCGCTGAGCCGATCAGCCAATCAGCTGAGCGCACATATAATTCTAAATGTTTCTTCTAATAATGCTATTGTGATAACATAATTAGAAGAAACATTTGATGTTTTCATTAAAGTAAAGTGATGATTAGTACAGAATGCTCTTTTGCCAGCAATATGAATTAACGGCTTATGGAGCTTCCTGTACTAATTAATATTTAATTAATAAAACACATTTTCGTAGAAATAAATTCAGTTTCGTTATTCAGTAATTTAATTCTAACGAATCCATCATTGTGCAATTAAATATACTGTCAAAAAATAAATATATATATAAATATACATTTATTTATATATATATATTTATTTTAACAGTATATTTAATTGCAAAATGATGATTCGTTAGAATTAAATTATTGAACAACGAAAGGGACTTTATTACAAAGAAAATGTGTTTTATTAATTTAATATATTAACTATTAGAGGCATCGGCATTCGGCATCATTGCAGGCTATTTTTGAAGTACTCCGTACGGACCGCCTGTCAATCCACGGCCGCGTTTCCAGCCGCAAACAATGGTCTTGTTCATTTATTACAGGTCCGTTTACAATAAGGCCGTAGATTCATACATAGTGTGCACTGTGCAGCCGTATATCGTATACTTTCCAGCGTACGCATGAACCACCAAAATACCGCCGCACAATTACAGCCGCAAATACAGCCGCACACTTACATAGTCTGAACCTGGCCTTAAGAAGCAAACTGAAGGTGTCAGTAGCATTTCTGATCATGAGATTACTACTGGACAGTGACGTTTCTTCTGGGAATATTGGCTTCATCCACCATTAATCTGTTAATCGTCCATGATTGTTTGACCTATGCTATAATATACAGTTCTCCATCTATTATGATTATCATTTTAGCAGTGCCCCAATCCCAGACAGAACACATTACTGATAGATAGAATTTTTTCTAAAGAAATATATTTACGCAATCAAAACTTATTGGGTTTATCATCATTACGTGAGTATTTCTTGTAAAATGAAACATAAGCACTTTACAGGTGGTGAGATAAGCTCTGTAATGAAGGAGAGAAATATAGCATGTAGGACTGTTATAAGGTGTTGTACATCCTCCTATTTTTTGCCCTTTTTGGCCTTCCCTTTCCTCCGGCTCCTTTTCCTTTCTTCTTCTTTTTCTTGGACTTCATTGAGTGGCGAACCCTGTACCCCTCTCAATGAGCCTGGATTACTATTGCTGCCCGGGTCATGCTGGCCAGCTCCTTTTCTTCTTCTTCCTTCCTCAGCTGCGCCAGGCGTCTTTCCTCTATGATCTGGACGTATTCCACCTCTAGCACGGCCAGCTTTTCCTTTAATTCGGCTAGTTGAGCCTTCTCCTCTTCATACATTCCCTCGAGTTCCTCTAACTCTGCCTGTGGTTAAGTGATCAGAAGGGAAATCGTTAATGGTCAAACACAACTTTACTTTCAGACATTTGCTTTTTATTTTTGTTAGCTGCTAGATTAATATTTTCTCTATTACAAAACGCTTTCACAATTAAATGGACTGGCAACTGGATATTAATATGCGGTAAAAGAGCATGAAATATTAAAGGAGCACTCCCATCTAGGCAGTAAATGCATAGCTTACAGTGCTGAGCTGTTTGCAAAACACCCATTACATTAATGGGAGTTACTCAAACTGTGTAAAACAGCTGTCTTGGCTGGTTTTAGCTACCTTAACACCTCCAGTGCCCTAAACCAGACCAGTGGGAAGACAGAGAGAAAATGGCACTAATACAGTGGTACTTCGGTCCTCAAACTGCTCCGAACTCAAACAGTTCATTTTTCAAACAGTATTTTCAGGGAAAGTTTGTTTTGGTTGTCAAACTCTTGCTCGGTTCTCAAAACACTTTTCTGGCCCCCAGTCTTGAAAAACAGTAATACCGCGGTATTTGAACGAATATTTACTTGGAAGTAACATTAAGAATTCCCATCCTGTACTGTATAACACTGCTGGAGTGCATATACAGTACAGTAGTAGTACAGTCAGTGCACCACCATCTCCCATCCTGTACTGTATAAGACTGCTGGAGTGCATATACAGTACAGTAGTAGTACAGTCAGTGCACCACCATCTCCCATCCTGTACTGTATAAGACTGCTGGAGTGCATATACAGTACAGTAGTAGTACAGTCAGTGCACCACCATCTCCCATACTGTACTGTATAAGACTGCTGGAGTGCATATACAGTACAGTAGTCGTACAGTCAGTGCACCGCCATCTCCCATCCTGTACAGTATAAGATTGCTGGAGTGCATATACAGTACAGTAGTAGTACAGTCAGTGCACCACCATCTCCCATCCTGTATAGTACTGTATAAGACTGCTGGAGTGCATATACAGTACAGTAGTAGTACAGTCAGTGCACCACCATCTCCCATCCTGTACTGTATAAGACTGCTGGAGTGCATATACAGTACAGTAGTAGTACAGTCAGTGCACCATCTCCTATCCTGTACAGTACTGTATAAGACTGCTGGAGTGCATATACAGTACAGTAGTAGTACAGTCAGTGCACCACCATCTCCCATCCTGTACTGTATAAGACTGCTGGAGTGCATATACAGTACAGTAGTAGTACAGTCAGTGCACCACCATCTCCCATCCTGTACTGTACAAGACTGCTGGAGAGCATATACAGTACAGTAGTAGTACAGTCAGTGCACCACTATCTCCCATACTTTACAGCACTGGGGTGGGGTGGGACACTATACAGTAAAGGATAAGTGAGGAGGTAGTGACTACTGTACTGTAATTGCTGGTTTTGTTGAATGTTTCTTGTATATAATGTACTTTCCAGTATAGAGCTGTTCTGTAATGTAATGTACTGTACAATATAGTGCTGCACTACCAATTAAACACATTTACATTATTTCCTATGGGAAAACACTGCTCCGTTCTCAAGCTGTCTTTCGGAACCAATTAAGTTCGAGAACCAAGGTACCACTGTATTTTATTCTTTTTAGCTTATATTATATACTGTGGCAAATACCTTCATACAAATAACAATATATTCATGTATGCAAATTTACTGTACAGGGTCACTGTACTTAAAAATAACTTTTGACATGTCATAACACAAATGATTCAGGGCCAACAGCACCAGGGAATTAGATCCGTTTATGAAACAGTAGAAGGATGGATCAATCCTTCTACTGTTGTCACAGCTGAGACCAGCTGTGATCAGGAGATATAGTTGGGGAGAGAGCATGGCAGCATGGTGATCCACTCCCCAGCCAATATAGTGATACAGCCAGGGAGTAGATTGTACCGCTGCCACGCTCTCTCCCCGACTATATCTCTCAATCAGAACAGGTCTCAGCAGTGACAGGCATTGCCTGATGACAAAAAGTTATTTATAATGACAGGTACTCTTTAAGTTACCTGCGGCAATATTTATCCCACAGGGAACAAAGGTGTGGCTACCAATATGTATCCTAACAGGAAATAAGTATCTACAGGTGTTGTAACATTTACAGCCCCACTAAATGTCTAGAGGAGCACTAATTATGGAAATATATAAAAGAAAAAAACTGCAATCTTCTTTTCATACCTGTTTTTCTCCCATGTCGCCATCATATTTCTGTATCCAGTTCTCTATTTCAGTTTCCACTTTATATTTTTTCTGTTAAATAAAAAATTAAAATGACGTATGAAGTTACAATAGTGGTCTCTATAGCAGGACACAGCAGCTATTATATACCATATGAATTACAGATACCTCCACAGCGCTCAGGAGGTTGGTAAGAAGCAATGTAGGAATACATGACTGCAGGATCAGATTACACATAAGCTTTGTTTCTGGTATGGAGCCATGGCAGCTGCTGCATAAACCTGATGCACATAGGTCTGCACAGGAGTTATGTACTTAAAATGTTGCTTAATTCATTATTTTATATGCACCGGTGCAAGGTCCCACAACTATTAAATAGAACTTGCCAGATGTGTGGACGTTATCCATGCTTATACTATCCGAGAAGTGCAGCTGGTGACTTGGATTCGCTAGCCCTGTATGGGCGAACATAAGAATATTTGTCCCTCTCAGGCTAGCTATCTTTAATGCACCATGGTGATGTATATGAAATTATCTAACATATGAAATCTTGCAATAAAGTTTATAGCAAAGAATTACATTTTGCTGTGCATTCAATGATTGGTTTAAGTGCTGGCTAACAAGCACCAGTTCACACACTGTAGTGAGAGTGGACCGCAGCGTGGCTGAATAGCTGTGATTGGCATTGGATTAAATAGAACGTGTCAGTTGTTACCTCCTGTCCAAACCATGAGCAGCATGACACAGGCATGGGGTATGAAGTTAAGGAGGGTGACGATAGTGAGAGACTAGAGATGAGCGAATCCACAGTAGGAACAAAGCGAATTGCATATCTGCATTCTGCTTGGAAGTCTGCTCCGCTCTGTGCCGCTCCTCCCCAGGTGCGGGGAAAAGATGGATCCAGTCCAGGGAAACTTCTCTCAATTTTTCCAGGACTGGATCCATCTTTTCCCTGTACCTGGGGAGGAGCGGCACAGAACAGAGCAGACTTCAAAGCCCACAGACTGATGAGCAGAACGCAGATATGAAGGAAGCGATTGGCTTTGTTCCTACTGTAGATTCATTTATGTCTATGGGAGGAGACCTGTTCAGTTAAGACAAGCATGGTTTGGGCAGCATGAAACAGGTTCTTTAAAAAAAAGGTTTTTCAAGATACTTACATTATTTCATATTGTGCTGGGCGCAGTATGAAAATTAATAAAAACCCATAGACATCTACCTCACTTCCACGTCCACCTCATGTTGTGGATCTCTGCTTTTCTTCCTGCATTTACATCCCTAGAGGTCGTATTACCCAGTCTGATGTTCTGGGGAAGAGAATGCCAACCTGTCAGCTCAGTGAGCAGGATAGCAACGGGAAGGGCCGCCCACAATCCTTAGAGCGTCCGGGCAGCCCATTGAAGTCAGAGGCGGTCTGCCTACACAGCTGCTATTACTCAGAGCGACGCGCTGCAGACAATCACTGACAAAATCATGTTCTTTCACCATGTTAAAAGATTCGGCTGATCGTTGCCTTTTAACATGTGCTATTACACTTAATGACAATTGGCCTGAACAGTTGCTAATCGTCCAAGTAAGGCTGATAATTGTTCAGTGTAATAGGAACATTAGAAGTATGAAAAATAACAGTGAGCGGGATGATAAAGCCAATTATGGGATTTTACCTACTTGCACCGTAACTATATGACTACACCTATATATATTGCCCTCTTAAGAGACTGGAGATGATCAGAGCGTGATCAGAGGGTGATCAGAGGGTGACAGAGAGATGTTCTGGATAAAGAAGAGGAATGCTGGACGCACGTCACTGAGATTAACTTCTGGAAAGTTATCATTTGTAGACACAATCCCAAGGACCCAGAGACTCTTATCTATAAACAATTTATGGAAAACAAATACATTGTGCTCTTGGATTCATGAAAAAGTATCTTTGTACAGAATGTATTGTTTTAACCTTTTTGACCTTTTTGAATAATAATAATGAATACTAATATAGATACCATTGCGCATGACTGAATATCTAAATCACTAGCACCGCCTCATCTATGTCTTATTAGCATTTGTTACCACCCTATATTTATATCTGTCTATAAAATGTGATGACCATAATAAAACTTGGGCCATTTTCTCCAGGCTTATAATCATGATACATTGTCTTATCTGTGTCAGTGACGTATAAGTAACGAGTGGGAACACTGCAGATTCCAACTCTAGATATAATTTAAAAACCATCCTTTACCTGGGTTTTCGGCTTCTCTCCATAGAGAGAGGTCACATATAAATTTAACCTTATCACGGGAGAATGTAAGATGCCACAGAGTGATCCCCAAAGGAACACGGTACAGGCTCAGCACAACAAAATGCGAGCATCCAGAATGCCCCTTTAAGGGTCTGTTCACACGTACAGACTCGCTGCATATTTATCGCTGTGAGTTTCTCGCACAGAAATCCACAGCGATACTGATTGCTATCAAGTCAATGTATGTATATTCTTGCTGCGTGTTTGGTGCGATTTTTTACATGCGAGTTTTGATTTTCACATGATTGTCACAGGCAAGTTCAACACCACAAAAAACACAGCTACTTTCATGCGAGTTCTGTGCGAGTTTTACGCAGCGAGTCTGTACGTGTGAACAGACCCTAAAGGTTATAACAAACTGGATCTGTGTTTTCCTAATCCAAAAATAAACTCAAGGATTGTCCAGTATGTAAGGGAACACCATAGCCTTTTTGTATTATGTGAATCTATATTACTATTACAAATTATGATTACAAACACAGAATTTTACATGAGGACCAAAAAAACCACAATACCTTTCTAAGGCTTAGCTCTATCTCCCGATTCTCTGCAATTGTAGCGTTGAGCTGTGATCTCAGTTGCTGCAGATCCTGCTGAAGCTTTGCGATTTTCCTTCGGAGGCTCGCAGTCGGACTTCTGCTGCACCTCTGCCTCCTGCATTGTGCGTTTTACCTGGTTTTCTGAAATCTTCTCGCAGCTGATGCGATTGATCTTAAGCTGCCGTATACTCTCATTTTTCTTGGCAATCTAGAGACAAAAGTACAAGATAGTAATAATACAGAAAAATAGTAGATAAAATTGGTAATACTAACACTGCATAATGGTGATATATTACAAACTGCTGTAATAGTTCCTGCTGGTTTACATCATGTTAAAAAGGGAATCTGTCAGATGGTACCGCATAGTGTAACTAATCACAGTGGCAGGTAAAGGTTCACCCTTCACAGCTATACCTTAAATTTGTGAACTTCTGCTTGTGAGCCGAGCCACTTGTGTTTTTACGTGTATGGAAATAAGTAGCAATGTCCACAAGGAGCAACTGATCACCTCAAGTACCCTAAGGGTAGTACCCAGAATGTCCATCTCATATCCATCCCATATGACTTGCTTCCTCCTTCTGCATCTCATTGACAGCCTCTCTAGTGTATGTTGTAGGGCAGAGGTCTCTTGATAACTGGCAGCTTGATGTACACTGTTTAATTAAAGTGTACCAATTATCCCCTCCCCCATCGTTGTACAGGTCGCTCCTGCAGGCAGAATATCATGGATACGTCCACACTGGGTGAGCTCCTCATTCTTATTCTATGAGGCTTGCGTAGGAACTCACCTGCCACAGTTACCTAATCTGGGGGCAGAAGCAACTACGCGCTGAACGGGAAAACCTGCATAATGACAGGTGTTCTTTAAAGTGTCACTGTCGTTTACTTTTTTTTTTGCAGAAATCAATAGTATAGGCAATTTTAAGAAACTTTGTAATTGGTTTATTAGCTGAAATATGCATTTTTATCATGAAAAAGCAGTTTGAAAGCTCTCCCCCCTGTCTTCATTGTTCTCTATAGGAGAGAGGAGGGGTGGAGGGAGATGAGGCACCAAACAGGGCAACAAAGAGTTAATTTACAGCTACATCACCGGCTTTTCTCCTCTGAAGTCAGCACTGACCTTTCTGACCTCTGAATACTGCTTTTCACACTGGTCCCGCTGTGTAATCCTTTCTTCTCTGCTCTCTGCTAGCCCACTAACCTCCCTCCTCCCCTCTCCATAGGTTACACAGGGCTCAACTGATGTAAAAGAATTGAGATTTCCTGATAATGAGCAGTGGATGACAGAAAGGGAGGGGGAGACCTGGGGAAAGGCTTTTTGAATGCAGATAATGGCATATTTGCCTAATAAACCAATTACAAAGTTTCTTAAAATCGCCCTGGACTATGATTTCTGGAAAAAAAAAAATGACAGTGACACTTTAAAACACACCTGCCATTATGCAGGTTTTTACGTTCTTCTGCTGCCAGATTAGGTAACTGTGGTAGGCGAGTTCCTTGCGCGAGCCTTATAGAATGAGAATAAGGAGCTCACCCAGTGAGAAGCAAGTAGTCATATGGGATGGATATGAGATGTACATTCTGGGTACTACCTTAGGGGTACTTGAGGTGATCAGTTGCTCCCTGTGGACATTTGCTACTTATTTCCATACACGTAAAAACACAAGTGGCTCAGCTCACGAGCAGAAGTTCACAAATTTAAAGGTATAGCTGTGAAGGTGTTTGTAACCTTTACCTGGGCACTGTGATTAGTTACATTCCCCCAGTGTTTGTAAGTTCATGACTTCTTGTCTCTTCTCCATTTGTGAGCTGATGTGGCTCCCGACCGTCACTCAATGTTGAATGTGTCTCACGAGGGGCAAAACGTTAGGAACATGTAGGGGATTGAAGTGCTGGGCACTTGAGGTGATCAGCTCTGCCGCATGGGTACATGATGTTACATTTGCATATATACAAGTTAAAAGGGGCATACTGATAAAATTTTTATTATATTGCTGGGCTGGTAAAAAAAGAACAAATAAATGCTGCTTACCTACCCACAGCTCCCACTTGTCTCTTTCTGGTCCTCAGTTCCTGCCTCCCACACATTTCTAAACAAGAGATCGGTGAAGGACGTGTCTACTCAGCCATCACTGGCCGAGAAGGGAAACTGCTACAACCCGTGATTGGCTGAGCAGGCAGCTTCTGCTACTATCTCTCCCCTGAAAAGCAGGTAGAAGAGACCAAACAGTGCGGGACCTTAAATTGCAGTTGCAGTGTAAGCTGCAGGGGGTTAGGGGTAGGTCAGTATAATTATTATTTATTTATTTATTTTTACTATCCCGATAAAAACAATAATTACTTTTGAACCCCAGAATCCCCCTTTGAATGGTACTCCAGCAAAAAATTGGTTTTCAAATGAACTGTGTCAGAAAGTTATTGGATTTGTAATTACTTTCTATCTTAAGCCCTCCAGTACTTATCAGCTGCTGTATGTCCCTGCAGGGAAGGGTGTATTCTAATCCAGTCTGACACAGTGCTCTCTGCTGCCACCTCTGTCCATGACAGGAACTGTCCAGAGCAGGAGAGGTTTTCTATGGGGATTTGTCACTGCTGTGGACAGTTCCTGTCACGAACAGAGGTGGCAGCAGAGAGCACTGTGTCAGACTATAATGAATACACCACTTCCTGCAGGAAACACAATAGCTGATAAGTACTGGAAGACTTGAGATTTTTAAATAGAAGTAATTCTTTAAAAACCAGTTTGAAAACCACATGTGGTTGCGTTTTGCATTTATGGAAGTCTATGTGGTGAGAACCACAATAAAAATGACACTAAGGACAGAATATACTGCAACTAAAACAAACAAAGCAGTACAATATTGGAATTCCTTATTCTTTCATATGTAGGCACATTATTATATATGTAAAATATAATCGGATAAAAGCAGCACAAGTGCCAGCACTGTAAACCCCTAGCAAAGATCCCGAAAGTTTATCCACCTTTAGGCTATGTTCACACTACGTATATTTCAGTCAGTATTGCAACCAAAACCAGGAGTGGATTAAAAACACAGAAAGGCTCTGTTCACACAATGGTGAAATTGAGTGGATGGCCGCCATATAGCAGTAAATAACTGACATTATTTCAATACAACAGCCGTTGTTCTAAAATAGCAGCACATATTTGCCATTATATGGCGGCCATCCACTCAATTACAACATTATGTAAACAGATCCTTTCTGTGTTTTAATCCACTCCTGGTTTTGGTTGCAATACTGACTGAAATATACTGACTGAAATATACGTAGTGTGAACCCAGCCTCAGGCTGCACACTTAGTAAGAGACTGGCTGGTCTCTGAAAAGATCATCCCAGCCGGTACTGCAGTAACGGCCGGATGATCTTTGGGGCCGCAGAGTTTCTGATGCGAGCGCATCCATGCACGCCCGCATCAGAACTCCCCACAGCACACAATATAGTGTGCGCAGAAAACTGACATGTCAGTTTTCTACGCCGCCAGGGATTTCGGCCGGAGTGTATACGAAGTGTAACAACGGCCACAGGCTTGTAACAACGGCCGTGATTTCCGCAGCACTTATGTAGTGTGAACATAGCCTCGTCGCGGAAAGTCGTTGCATACCTCAGTATCCCGATCCAGAATAGCTGCATTAAGTTCTTCTTCCAAAGCCAATAAAACAGCCCTGTTCTTGTGGTCGCGCAGTGTGATCTCTTGAAGATAGTGCATTCTCTCATTCTGCTCTAGTGGACTGGTGAGCAGCATCTCATAAAGGAATGCCCTCAATTCTGATAGAAAGTGGATCAATGTCTGTGACGACTGATCCCTTACATTCCCTTCAGATCTTAAAGCTTGGCAGGCTGTTGGATTTGCCAAAAACAACCTTAGAGTACTCCTCACAGAGCTCTGAACACCCTGGCGAAGTGCGCCAAAGTGTACGTCAGCATTTTCCGCCATATTTGTTGTTTCACTTTGGAAACTGGTATCATCCTCTCTGCTTTTCATACGTTGAAGATGTCTTTGCATGTTATCCTGTAGCCTCTTGTGCTCCCTCAATGCCCCCGTCAGCTCAGATCCAAAAATCACACTGTATCTATCCAGATTTTCAATGGCGTGTTGGAAAAGACTGACTAGCTCTAGCTTTTTTGATCGTTTCATCAAGCACGGCCACCACTCTCTGTGTCTCTATGGAGGTTAGCTTCTTACGACCCGGTTCCAGCATCTTCAGGCTGTCAATATTTGGAAGCATCTTAATGGGACTGAGCTTCAAGAGTCTCCCGACATTTCCAGGTGGGGATTGCAGTGGCTGAGGGGAGGACAGCATGACGGGCTGGGTGGTGGAAAGGATATCCGACGCCATGTTCAAGACGTTGAGCACATATACTTGCTTAGGAATGGGAGGCTGTAATGGATCAAGCATCAGACAATGTTAATGATACAAAGGAAAAGTTAAAATGATTTCACATAAGTCCAATAAAATACTCGTCATACTGTGTTTCTCCGACAATAAGACCTACCCCGAAAATAAGTATGGTGGAACAACTACAGAGGGGGCAGGGAGGTATACAGTATGAGGACTATATGCAGAGGGTGTGTATACAGTATGGGGGAGCAACTACAGAGGGGGAGGGAGGAATACAGTATGGGGACTACCTGCAGAAGGGGATGTATACAGTATGGGGGAACAACTACAGAGGGGGGAGGGAGGTATACAGTAAGGGGACTACCTGCAGAAGGGACATGTATACAGTATGGGGGAACAACTACAGCGGGGGCAGGGAGGTATACAGTATGGGGACTACCTGCAGAAGGGGATGTATACAGTATGGGGGAAAAACTACAGAGGGGCAGGGAGGTATACCAGTATGGGGACTACCTGCAGAGAAGATGTATACAGTATGGGGAACAACTACATAGGGAGGAGGGAGGTATATAGTATGGGGGCTACCTGCAGAGTGGGATGTATACAGTATGGGGGAACAACTACAGGGGGGGGGGGGAGGGAGGTATATAGTATGGGGACCTTACTGCAGAGAGATGTATACAGTATGGAAAAAAAAACTATAGAGAGGGGAGTGAGGTATACAGTATGGATGTTTAAACTACAGGGGAATTATAGTATAGAGGCCTAACAGTAGGACATACAGTATGGCGGCTAACTACCCTATAGCCTGGGGCTACAGTATAGGGGCATACTGTGTTTCTCCAAAAATAAGACCTACCCTAAAAATAAGCCCTAGCCCTTTTTTTCAGAGAAAAAAATAATATAAGACTCTGTAATGTAATGACACAGCTGCAAAGATTCAAACACTTTCCTGCTCCCGGCATCATATTAATACATGTTGCCGGTGGGGAAAGAATACGCTACAGGGCTTCCCTGTCCGTGGGTTCTGTGTTTCACGTGGGAATAAGCCCTTAGCCCAGAATAAAAATCAGTCTCTAGCAACAAACAAGCAGTTGGGAGGGTCTTAGCTTGTGCTGTGTGCAGAAGAGAGATGAAGCCTATGCTAGGTCTGTGAGCCTGTCTCCCTCCCCCAGAGGGTCCACACTGTGCCTGAAAGGTAAGTGAATGGTTCCCTCTCATCTCTAACCACTCATAAAGTTCTGGTCAGCTGTCCCTTGGGTTGTTACTATGTATGTACACATTGCGGTAGTAGTAGTAGTAGTTGTTCACTGCTTAGTGTAACCCAGGGGTAGGGAACCTTGGCTCTTCAGCGGTTGTAAAACTACAACTCCCATCATGCCTGGAGTGTAAGAGCTAAAGCTTTGGCTGTCCAGGCATGATGGGAGTTGTAGTTTTGCAACAGCTGGAAAGCCAAGGTCCCCTCCCCCTGGTGTTAACCCCTTCCTTGCTGTTCCTTACCGCTCACATAGCACCTAACAAAGCAAGTAACTCCATCTCCCCACCTATAGTGATGTACTGTGTATAGTGCTCCAGCACAGTGGTAGTCTGTACAGTCCTGTGCAGTCCTGTCAGAGAAGAGTATGTGCTGTGTCATGTCCATAGACAAATGCAAACCTTAGAAGGGATATAAAGAAAAAAGGCACCGCACCTGCAGAGAGCCGGCGGACTCTTCTCTCTCAGCACTACCTGTGTCCTTTTTTCCGTGTACAATTGCCATGGAAACGAATCACGTGACTTGGTGATGTCCCTAGCCAATGACAGATTGCCCCTTATTGCGCAGGCGCAGAAGGCCAACCTACTTCGGCAATAACATATGGCGAGGACTGGAAAAAAAGAAGGCAGGGCTGCAAAGGAATGTTGCGCATGCGTCGTTCGGGTACCCATAACTTCTGTTGTCCAGCGCGCATGTGCGGAAGGATACGGTGAGGCTCTGTAGGTGCTGAAGTGATGGTGTTTTAATTTAGTCCTGATTGCAGATGCCAGAAACCCGCGGCAGGAGATCGCCGCGTCACGTGATGCTAAAGCGGACTTGAAAAGTACAGCGGACACGCGCGGGACCGGCCAGGTAACACTTCAGGTGTGAATGAGTTCCTATGCGATGG
The DNA here is from genome assembly GCF_027789765.1 of Dendropsophus ebraccatus. Taxonomy (NCBI): domain Eukaryota; kingdom Metazoa; phylum Chordata; class Amphibia; order Anura; family Hylidae; genus Dendropsophus; species Dendropsophus ebraccatus. The sequence continues at coordinate 13,837 of NW_027209101.1, forward strand.
TGATGTGCAGTCGGACGGGGCAGGGAGATGTCTTGGGAGTTTTGATGACTTCCATGCATAGAAGTGACTTTAGTATGACTTGGGTGATACTGTAAAACTACAACTCTCATCATCCCCTAGCAGCAGCTGGCATAGTCTAGAGCAGCGTCCCCCAACCTGTGGCTTTGAAGATGTTGCAGAACTACAACCTCCATCATGTTGTGATAACACTTGGCATGGTCTACTGCAGTTTTCCCTCAACCTTAGCGTTTATGGAACTACAACTCCCATCATGCACTGGCAGCCTTTGTCATGGTCCAAAGTAGTCTCCAACTGTGTCTCCCCAGATATTGCAAACCTACAACTCCCATCATGCTATACTACCCCTGGGCATGGTCTGATGCAGTGATCCCCAACCTGTGCCACCGCAGCTGTTATGAAACTACAACTCCCATCGTGCACTGACAGCTTTTCACATGGTCCAATGCAGTATTCTCCAACTGTGCCTCCCCAGCTTAAGCATTACTACAACTCTCATCATTTCTAGCAGCCTCTAAAGGGGTCTCTCTGAACTTGTGACTCTCATTGCTGTTACATTACTACAACTCCCATCATGAACTGACTGCCTTTCACATGGTCCAATGCAGTATTCCCCAGTCATGGCTCCCAAGTGCTTATAAAGTACAACTCCATCATGCACTGACAACCTTTCACATGGCCGTATTCTCCAATCGTGGCTTCCGCAGATATTGCAAACCTACAACTCCCATTATGCTCCCCCACCCCTGGGCATGGTATGATGCAGTGTTCCCCAACCTGTGCCTCCCCAGCTGATGCATTACTACAACTCTCATCATTCCTAACAGCCTCTGACATGGATCTAGGAAACTCCAACTCCTATCATGCTCTGACAACCTCTGGCATGGTGTAATGCAGTGTGCCCCTACAGACAGACACCAGTTGAGGAACATTGCCAAAGACCAGGAATGGGCAACTGCACCCCTCCATCTGTTGCAAAAAAAAAAAAACCCTACAATTCCCATCATGCCTTGTCAGTTAGGGCTTTAGCTGTCCAGGCATGATGAGAGTTGTAGTTTTGTAACCGCCTAAGAGCTGCTGTGACCTCACCCTGCCATAGACCATGATGGAAGGAATAAAGAAACCTTTTATGTATGACATGGAGAAGGTAGATCTGACATCATGGGAAAAAGTTTTCTGGCAACAATAAGAATTATTCCATTGATGATGTCAGAGATTGGAGATGAAGTCATTCTTGGCTAAGAATATGGGTCAGATGTGAACGCTGAAATGGTCAGTGTAATGCAGAAGATGATGGTGGTAAACATTGGGTTAATTACTGACGTTACTAGAATGTGAAACCTGTCTGGTCACATTGATTCCTTAGAAAATATGACATGTACTAACATGAATGTCTGAATGGTAAAACAATGGACATGATGGTCTCTGTGAAGGTATGGTATCATGGCGACTAAGAATTAAGGTGGTACGTCACCAGATGTGGTTGGTAAATCCACAGTAATAAAACGATGTATCACTTACATTGTTCTGTGCAACTGATCCAGAGATCTCCTCCTGAATAACATGGACAATAAGTAGTCCTTCTCCATCATGTGCATGTGCTCAGTAGTCCTTAATATTCATGAGAAGCAGAAAACTCTGCCCACCAGCTGCTGATTGGTAGTTACCTATCCATGCTGTGTATAGTCAGAAACTGTCAATCAGCAGCTGGAGGCGGGGGGAGGGGTGTGGCCAAGAATCCTATTCTCCTGCATATTAGGAGAACGGCTGAACAGAATGATGTAAGTAACACACCGATCTGTTCAGTATTTTTCTCACTAGTTTATGCTGCCCTTATTTACACAGCATAAACCTAGTGACAGATTCCCTTTCAACCTGCCTGGGATAACGTTTAACTATTAGAGATAAACGGACCTTGAGTGTGCGGGGGTCCAAACCCGAACACTCTGCATTTGATTACCAGTGGCTAAAGAAGTTGGAAGTAGCCTTAAGGCTGCCTGAAAACATGGATACAGCCATAGACCCAAGTTTGTATCTATGTTTTCTTCAGGACTCCTTAGGGCTGCATCGAATTTCTTCAGCAAACCCCCAACTTTAATAGCTATATATCTAGATGGAGTGGGTGGTCTTTTTGTTCTGACAATCTTCTTTTTCTTTTATGTGTCTTATGTACCAGGCAGGTTTAGTGATGATGAAAGTGTTAAAAATATCTTATACTCGTGAGCGTTCCCGTCTACGTATCATGTGAGACATCCATCGGATGGTTCAGCCCATGGCTATTACTGTGCTGTATTTCATGTGGTTGATCTGTGTCCGTTCTTGTTATCTGCAGCGGCCCTGTGATTGGCGCCGTAGCTTGAAGACTGGAAGGTGCTCTTCTTCAGGCTCACTCCATAATGTGAGGGTTACCCCATGTCTGCTTCTCCATTTATTCCTGTTGGGATTAGTGTCCAGATGAAAGACACCTAGTCATCATGTCGGGAACGCAAGAAGATGATGAGCCGCTCTTATTCACTTTAGAAGAAAATGGAGGGTGTGCTACTGTTCCAGAGACGGATAATAGCAGTGATGTGGCTTTAGGTAAGAATCTTTATCCAGTATTAAAGGGGTTGTGCCATCTCCTCCTTTTCAGTTTGGCCCTGCAGTGTTCTGCTCTCACTTCCTGTTCAGCGCAGCAAGAGTGAGGATGGGATGCAGCAGGGCCAAGCTGAATCAGCTCGGCATTGCTGTGTCTCCCCCTGACATTACACACGTCTCAAGGGACAATGCAAGCCCTGGAGACGCGGGATGTCAGAGGGAGATGTAAAATTATACTTACCAGCTCCCCGACCACAAGTCTCATCACTGCCCGGCCCACAATCTGACCGCCCCCAAACCGCTTGTACCGTCAAATAGCTGCTTTTAATCCAAGATCTGTCCCGGGGGTCCGTTCGCCAGGTGATGCAGTTATTGTCATAAAAAACAACTTTAAACTTGCAGCCCCGTGCCCAACTGCAGTGGCCTAGAGCAGCGCTTCTCAAACCTTTTCTACTAGAGCCTCACCCAACAAACAAAATGATGCCTGGGCGTCCCCAGACTGACTAAAACTATTGCTCAGTCTACCCTCTATTTGTCTCCTAATCTCTGTATAACATTAACCCCGGCCTAGACGACTAGGACATACCGGTAACATCCTGGAAGTCTGTGCCCAGACGACCCTGGACGTACCGGTCCGTCCTGAGCTATGAAGCACGCTCTGAAGCGGAGCGCGCTTCATAGCAGGTGAGCACCTTACTGTTAATGACACGCTGCAGCGATCGCACTGCAGAGTGACATTAACTCCTTAAACGCTGCGCGGCCACGGCGTGTAAGTGACAAGGGGAGTCCCCTGTCACTTACCGATCGTTAAAACGGACCGCCGGAGGTCTCTCACCTGCCTCCGTGTGGTCCGATCGGCGCTCTGGTCACTGAGCCTGCACATGCAAGCTCAATGAGCAGAGCGCCGATAACACTGATCAATGCTATGCCTATAGCATAGCAATGATCAGTGTAAAAATCAAAGTATTGTATGTACAAGTCCCCCAAAGGGACTTAAAATGTATAAAAAAAAAAAAAGTTAAAATCACTAACACACTACCCCAAAACCCCTCCCCCAATAGAAGTTTAAATCACTCCCCTTTCCCATTATATAAATAAAACATATAAAAATAAATAATGTATAATATACCGTAGCGTGCGTAATTGTCCGATCTATTGAAATATAACAAGCGACATTGTAAACGGTAAACGGCCTACAAGAAAATAGGGAAAAAAGTGCGCTGATTACCGATTTTGTTACAATATATATACTGTGTATATATATATATATATAATATATAAAAAATTATAAAAAGTGATCAAACGTCCGATCATCCCAAATATGCTATTAATAAAACTAGAGATCATGGCGGAAAAAATGACATCTCATACAGCCCCTTAGGTGAAAAAATAAAACCGTTATAAGCGTCACAATAGGCCCATTTTATGAATAATTAATTGCCCAAAAAAAAGGATTTATTAAAAAATATATATATATAACAATTAGAGAATCTGTGTAAACCTGCATGTGGTTGTGTTCGGACTGACCTATAGAATAATGGTATCATGTCGCTGTTACCATATAGTGCATTACGTAGACACAGGAACCCCCCAAACGTTACCATATTGCATTCTATTTTACGATTTCACCTATTTATATCTTCATAAATAATATATTTGGGATTCCGTCATACATGTTATGGTAAAATGAAAGACGCCATTACAAAGTACAACTATTCCTGTAACAAACAAGCCATTACATGGCCTTGTAGATAGAAAACTGAAAGTGCTGGAGCTCTTAGAAGGGAGGAGGAAAAAACGAAAACTCAAAGATCAAAATTTGTGCGGTCCACTGGGTCATTTTGGGCCTGGTCCTCAAAGGGTTAAGTAAGTACAAAGTGAGTCAATAATGTTCCTAAGGGTAAATTCACACGGGCGGATCTGCCGCGAGTTTCACACTCAAATCCGCAGCTATTCTGCTATACACGTAAGTGGGGTGTTTGATTGCAGGTAAATCTAAGGGCCCTATTACACAGGACGATTATTGTGCAAAAGATAGTTAAATCATTCATATTTAAACGATAATAGTTCTGTGTAATTGCAGGCAACGATCGAAAAATCGTTTGTATGTCATTGATCGTTAATTTTAGGTTCAGATCTAAATAATCGTTAACCGTTCGCTAATCGTTCACTGTAATTCTACGTTCGTTTGCTCAAGTTCCGCGTTTTTTCACTAATCGTTTAATGTAATAGCACATTGTTCGTTGTTTTTCTGGGATCAGAAGGAATAAATGATCATAGTAACGATCGCAATAATGATTATAGTACCGATCGTAACTAACGATAATATGGTAAACGATTTCAGGTTAACGATAAACAATCTCGTATGCGAACGTTTATCGTTAGTCGTTAATCGTTAAAAATCGCTCAGTGTAATAGGACCCTAAATCTACCTACATGCGATTTACCCCCAATCAAACACGCACTTACGTGTATTGAAGATTAGCTGCGGATTTTGAGCGTGAAACTCGCGGCAGATCTGCCCGTGTAAATTTACCCTAAGTGTGCCTTCACACCTACCGGATCCACAGCGGATCTCACTTCTGCGGATTCGAATCGAGAACCGCTGCGGATCTTGTACCATTTACCCCTATGATAGCACATATTCGCAGCGGGAATTAACATTAACATGTGAATATGTGCTTTAACCCCTCGCTGTCCGCAGCCCCGCGCCGCATTAGCCCATCCTCGGCCACATCCCCCATCTCTGGCCGCATCCCCCTATCCCCGGCCGCATCCCCCCCATCCCCGCCGCATCCAGCAGCCCGCATCCCCTATCCCCGGCCGCATCCTGCATTTTTCCTATTCCTCTGCAGTGAACACTATTCATCGAGCCATGTGCCTGATGAATAGGAAAATCCCTGCCTGGAGCATGATGAAGAGGGCGGGGAGGAGGGACAGAGAGTGTTAGGATGTGATATTTTGTATATTTAGTGCAGCCATTACAATATGGTGCTGACCTTGAGATATTACATTCCTTACAGCTTACGTTAGTAAACCTTAGTGCTACGTAACTACTCCTCTTGTACGTTAGCCAATGAAGAACTGACACAAGCCTTAGTAGAAGTATACACGCCTCCAGGGTATATATACTGTCTGCCATCTTTGAATAAAGGAGATCCACCCTAACCATCAATGTGTCAGGGTGTTTGATTCTCAGTGCGCAATAAACTTATAACATGTAACTTGGAGCAGACAGTCAATATGACAGCACTCTTGAGGTGCAGCCATAACAAGAGGTTGTGCCAGCCTAATGCACAGACACTCTAGGCCATGCAGTTTGACACGGGGCTGCAAGTTTAATAGTTTTTTAGGACAATAACTGCATTACCTGCTGAATGGACCCCAGGACAGATCTTGGATTAAAAGCAGCTATCCGAGGGTACAAGCGGTTTGGGGGGGGGGTCAGATTGTGGGTACAGAGTCGCTTTAAGATGTTTAAGTCTAAAGGTAAAGGAATATTTCTATCTCAACTAATATAAGTTAAATATTTTTGCAAATACAATTATTTAGCTGGCTGGTGTGTGTGTGTATATATATATATATATATATATCTATATATCACACACATACCTCGGTTCTCAAAACTGTATTTTAACAGGAAGTTTGCTTTGGAAACTCTTGCTCTGTTCTTAAACACTTTTGGGCCCCCAGTCTTGAAATACAGTAATACCGCTGTGTTCAAACGAATTTACCTAGAAGTAACGTGTTCAGAATTCAAACATTTTCGGTATCTGAAGGTTTTTTGCGAGCGTGGGATGGTGGGTTGTACCTGGTGAGTTTAGCACTGGTGAGGGTTTCACATACAGTACAGTACTGTTACACTGCTCGGTTCTCAAACTGCCTTCCTGAACCAATTATGCTCCGAGAACTGAGGTACCAATTATATATATATATATATATATATATATATATATATATATATATATATATAGCTGTCAGCAATGAGAGGAAAAGAGCAGCGTATCAGGAAAAGGTGGAAGATTAGTAAATTAATGTATTTGCAAAATGTGTAATTTGAGTGTTAGGTAGGATGGGAATACCCCTTTAACTTCACATGAGGAGTACGGATTTATTTTTAGAGGACTCTGTTAATGTATAATAAAGCTGCCGGTGATCACTTGTAAACTGCATGACTGGTTTCCTTTTACTGATTGAGTAAAATCAGCAAACTTCTCTTTCAGCCACAGACGAGTATGAAAACCACACAGAACGCATGGAGCAGGTTCATGTGCCCGAGGATGCGGACCTCAGCTGGGACATGCGCTACCAAGAAGCTGCCATCTACCTCCAGGTCAACACATTATTTTGGAAGGACATTACTATTTCATGTACTGGGTGGTGGAAGTATAACTAAAAGATTTATAAGGAACTATAGGTCTATTATGTGATACTAGCCTAGTGGTCAGCCTGCAGTTGCTGTGACCCATCTGCTCAGCCTGACGGGTCTTCTGACAGGTCCCGGCAGTGCGGGCAGCAGCTATACGCTTTGCCGCTGGAGTCTTTCTTCCCTCCCGGTTCTGTTAAATTTGATGCCTAATTAATACATCTATAGCTTTCGGGCAGCTCTAATGAGACTTGACAAAATGGGATTTTTGAAGACCGCTACAGCGAGATGTCAGAATTCTCTAAAAGTATCAGTTCTTATACAATTCCAGTACTCTACTTTAAAACAGTATACTGGTGCATTGTCAGCAAAAATTGTCTGCCCTTTTTGAAATGAGAACAGCAGCGATAAGTCATTAATCCCTTAGTGACTGCCCATTCGCCTTTGTTTTTTATGGTGGTCACTAATGAGCCTTCTTCTGACCAATACGTGTTTTTGCGTCATGGTCGGAATAAGTGTATGCCACGCTCCTGTGTCAGCATTGTAGATGTGTCGGTATGGTATATGTCAGCATTATCCCGACAGTCTGCCATGCAAACGGATCAGCAGCCAGAAGTTAGCACTTAACTTCCAATTGGCAAGTATAGTAACTACCCGAAGTAGAAAAACCTGCGATCCGATTTAACCCATTACATGCCGCTGTGAAATCATGACAGCAGCATGTAAAGGGTTCTGGTGCTCCCATGCTACTATACTTGCCAATTGGAATGTGGGCGCCAAGGTCCTGCTTCTGATCCATTTCCATGGCAGTCACGAGGTCTTCTAAAGGCCCCCAGGACTGCCATACATATGGCTGCGTAGACTGCCTGTTGGGATAATGCTGACATATACAATTCACAGCATTACAGTGGTAGAGTATTATAGTGTAACAGTGAGTAAAAAAAAAAAAAAAAGTAATAAAACCTAATAAAAAAAAAATCCCCTCAATAATAAAATGTTATTGTATTCCCCATACAAAATAAATTGTTGCATAAAACATAAAAAAAATTCGTATCACTGTATCCATAACACCATGAGCAATAAAACTAACGCAAGTTTAATATAAAAAAAAAAAGGAAAAAAGCTTTTCCATTATCCCTGCAAAAAAAGGGTTAATAAGTTACATGAATCCTAAAATGGCAGCAATAAAGTTGTCCCGCAAAAAACAAGCCCTCATATGGCTCCGTGGGCAAAAAATAAAACAAAGGTATGACTCTTGGAGGGCAGCAATGAAAAAGTAAGAAAATTGGTTGCTCATTAAGTCTCAAAATAGGCTGGTCACTAAGGGGTTAAAGGGGAACTATCAGCAGGAAAGACCATGGGTCTCCAAACTGTGGCCCTCCAGCTGTTGCAATACTACATTTCCCATCATGCCTGGAGAGCCAAATACAAAGCTGTAGCTGTTAAGGCATGATGGGAATTGTATTTTTTTTCAACAGCTAGAGGGCCATGGTTCCCTACCCCTGTTTTAAAACATAGTGATAAAAAGAAACAAGACACCCAGCAAAAGATGGGGGCGTCTGCAGGTTCAGTGCCTGGGGCAGCAGCAGCTGGTAATACAGGCCCTCTGTGTGTTGTACTAAAGTGATTTCCAGGGAATTTCACAGATTTATAGTAAATTTTGCTCTCAGTAATATGGATGTGAAGTCTCGGTCATGCAGATTGGTATGATCAAAAATCTTTGGCTGCCGCCTTAGGAAGTGTCAGGAGACGTAGTCTTGTCACACACATTAGCTTTCCTGGGCCCATCCCTTTGCTGTGTTTATTGGACGCCAGAGCTGTCAATCATTGCTGTGAGGAAGAGCTTTTAAATCGAAGAGCTCTGTGCAGGGAACATGAAGACCCCGCCGTCTGGACACTTCTTGAGGTGGCGGCTGGAGCAATAAGCACCGGTTTTCTCAGTCATGCAAGCTGTTTGGTACTTGAGGTATGGTTCCATCCCTCCCCCCCCCCCCCAACATCATTATGGGGCCACCCGTGGTTGTGATACCTCATACCTGCTGACAGATTCCCCTTTTAAATTGTTCCCTTTGCGCAGTAAATAGATCTTTTTGTTTCTTTTGAATTTCAGGAAGGGAAGAATAATGACAAGTTTTACACACATCCGCGGGACCCGAAGGCGCTTGCTGCTTACCTTTTTGCTCACAATCATTTATTCTACATGCTGGAACTATGTACCGGGCTCCTGCTGCTGCTGCTTTCCCTGTGTGAAGCGCCCGCTGTTCCTTTTCTTCGTCTTGACATCTATGTAAGTATGAATTATAATGTGTGTGTGTGTGTGTGTGTGTGTATATATATATATATATATTATAATATATATATTTATATTACACCTCTCACCTTCCTTTTTGTGTTTCTTTTTTTTCCCCCTTTAAGGTTCATGCCACACTGGAACTGCTGGCCCTGGCCCTGGTTGTTTTGAGCTTGGCATGAAGATGAGATGGCTTGGTTGTCATGCATTTCTGAGGCATCGCAGGACTATGTTGAAGGTTAGTCCTTTGAACAGTCCTTAAAGGGTTAAAAAGGGAACTACACTCCCCTCCCATGCCCACTGCAGTATCATACCGCTCCGTCCCTGCTAATGGGGACTGCAATGTCACATTGATCATGCAGTGGGAATGGAGCAGTATAATGCTGGTGGCAGCGGCGCTGGAGCCAGAGAGGTGAGTAGTGTAGTTTATTATTTTTAATCACCCCCTCCCAGGGCATATGGCAAAAAAGTCTCCTGGACCAACTCCTTTAAGGGGTTTCTCCACATTAGTTTCCTGTTTTCCTTTACAACTTAAGGGGGAACTCAATTTTTTTAAGTACATTTAATGATAGATTGTATTCTTGCCCTTAAGGGTACAAACCCACACACCGTATACACAGCAGATACGCAACAAATACGCAGCAGATTTGTTGGTACATATTTGATGCTGTGTTCAGTTATTTAGATCTAATCTGCTGCGTATTTGCTGCGTATTTGCTGCGTGTTTGCTGCGTGTTTGCTGCGTATCGCAGCAGTAAATACGCTCCTTATACGGTGTGTGGGTGTTATACACTAAAGGGATTTTACAATTTAACTTTACTTGTCCCCCTATCCACCAGTATGAGATCTTACACTTGTCCCCTATCTTTTGGATGGCGGACAAGCGAGGTTAAACCAGGAAACCTCCTTAATCACCAAATAGTTTTCTTTGTTTTTTCAAAAGACAACATTTTTTGTTTTTCATTTGATAGAGCTTTTGGGAGGCGGATTAGAAAAATTTGTCAAACCTGGGGAAGTCCCATCAAATTAATAAAAGGCAGGCAGGGGGGTGCGGAAAAATAACAACTTAAACTCGCCCATCCCTGTGCCTCCGTTGCGCCGCTCCTGGGTCCCACTAATCGCTGCCAGAAGTTATTCTCCGCTGGAATCCGGGTATGTCACGTACCCGGCTTTTCCAGCTGCAACGTCACAACCTGGCCGAACGATTGCCCACTCAGCCAGTCAGTGACTTGGGCAAGCAATCACTGCTTATGTGACGTTGCAGCTAGAAGAGCTGGCTGTAAACTGGACCCAGGAGTGGTGCTACGAAGCACAAGGATAGGTAAATTTATTTAGTTTATTATTTTCCCGCATCCCCCTGCCTTCCTGACTTTTTTTTTCTAATTTGGTGTGCCTTCCCCTTTAATGTTTTCAGTGTTCACTGTGCCTGATAAATAATGCAATGATTTTTTAGTTCACCTCACTACTGAAAATTGGCAAATTTGTGAGGGAAAAATGTGTATTTGTTTATTTTTTAAAGTGACGGGGAGGTAGGTGGATTTTTTAATTATATTTTATTGCATCTTTTTACTTTTTATGGCTCCACAAAGGGACTTAGACTTATGATCTTCTAATCGCTCATATAATAGGATTCACTCCTATTGAAGTACAGTGTATATTATGCCTGTCAGCATAACACTTCACTACGCTGCAATGTAAACCGCGCTCAGCGATCGTGTTGCATAGTTGGCGCTGGGGTAACAGATCCCCCACTTAGATACTGTGTTTGCAATTTAACTGTGGCATCTAAAGGGTTAAAGGGAAACTATCAGCAGGTTAGAAGAGTCTAAGCTGATATGAGCCTATATCCTCGGCACCATTTCCGTGATATTAGCAGTTTATTCCCAATGCTAATTAGGTCTGCTGGTGCATTTGGTGCATCCTTCCCCCAGTGTACCAAAATGCCGTACTAGCATAGGGACTTACTTTTCATCCTCAGTGCCCCGGGGGATTTTTACAGTTTTTACAGTTTTACAAACCTAAACTTTGTGTTTCCTTTTCCGCAGAGTTCTGTATTGCTGGTGCAGTTTATTGAAGCCATTGTGGTGTTAATAAGGCAGACATCACACGTACGTGTTACTAGAGCATTGCGGCCCATCTTTTTAGTGGACTGCAGATATTGTGGGGCTGTCCGAAGGTAAGAAGAGTTTGGGTGTTTTTGTCGTAGTCTTCCAGACAATCCTAAAAATACTTCCCCAAAAAACCATACATAAAAGTAACGATAAGAGATACATATTTAAAGGGAGTCTGTCAGTAGCTTTATGCTGCCTGAACCATGAGCTGCGTGAAATCCCTACAGCTTCCCTTATAATTACTGTAGGTTTAACTCTGAGGCTATGTTCACACTACGTAAGCTACATAGTAATCATGGCTGTTGTCGAATATTTGCAACAACAGCCGTGATTGCTACGTAGCTTACGTAGTGCTGCCTTCTATGGAATCCCGACCGGAGTATATACACATGGTATACACTCCGGCCGGGATCCCTAGCGCCGCCGCAAGAAACTGACATGTCAGTTTTCTGCGGCCGCAATTCATTAAATAGCGGCCACAGAAAACCTGTCAGTGCAAACAATGCAGCATGCGGCTCCAGCCGTACGCTCCATCCTGTGCAGTGGGGAATTCAGATGCGGGCGCGCACAGATGCGCCCGCATCTGAATTCAGCGGCGGTAAACATCATCCAGCCGGTACTGCAGTACCGGCCGGGATTATTTTTTCTGACACCGGCCATTCCATGACTCAGCCAGGTCATAGAACGGCCAGTGTCATACAGAGTGGGAACATGGCCTAAGGCTGGGTTCACACACAGTATTTTTGCGCAGTATTTTGGTCCTCAAATTGCAACCAAAACAAGGATGGCCGTCATTTTATGAAAAATAATGGCCATTATTTCATAACAACGGCCGATATTTAAAAATAATGCCAATTATTTGCCCTTATATGGCTGCCATTCACTAAATTTAAACAGTGTGTGAACATAGCTTCTCTCTGTTTTCAATCCACTCCTGGTTTTGGTTGCAGTATGAGGAGCAAAAATACTGTCTGTAAACATAGCCTAAGATTGTATTAATTTGACTGTGCGTTTTTTTAAACTTTTTAAATAGTATGCAAAATTTTATTGTTACATGTTTTAAACTAATCATGTTACAAAAAGAACTTACTGTTTTTTGAACTATGCCCATAGTCTCTTTATGTGTACATATCTTGAAGTGGGTTGCTTCAGTATAGGATAGAGCGCCATCTGGTGGTGCAGGTAGTTATCACAATCTTGCTTTTATTTTCTATTAACGCTCTCTATCCCGTATGTACAACATCTAGACAAGCAGCATGTTAGCAAGATCAGACAGGTACTGCCAAAATTATTGCCTGTGTGCAGCAATAGTAAATCTGCTACCACTGAACAGAAAACACACCCAAGTCAAGTCTACTTACTAATAGACTATAACAGTAAACCAGGCCCATTGTCCTGTACCTTATCGGTCAGTATTAACAATATGTTTTTACTCTGCAGGAATCTGCGCCAGATTTTCCAGTCTCTGCCACCTTTTATAGATATTCTACTTCTCCTTTTATTCTTCATGGTTATTTTTGCCATCCTCGGTATGTTCTTTCAATAAGATATATTTGTACACTACTAATATAAATTAAGGGGAGTCTACTTCTGAATGGGGACGTTATTTTGTAAGGAACGCTACCCTTGGGGTCCTATTAGACTAGGGATGGGAAACCTCTGGCCCTCCAGCTGTTGCAAAACTACAACTTCCATCATACTTGGACGCTAAGGCTTTGGCCGTCCATGTATGATGGGAATTGTAGTTTTGCGACAGCTGGAGGGCCGAAGGTTCCCCATTCCTGTATTAAGGTCCGTTGACACCACGGAATCGGCACCGAAATTCCCTTGCAGAACCCCCGCATGCGCACTCGGAATCCTGCCTGCTGTCTGTTTGAATGGGAGGGCTCATGCGCCTCAGCTCTCCGCACCTCTCCGCTCAAATAATTGACATGTCACTTCTTTGAGCAGAGAGGCGCACAAGCCCTCCCGTTCAAACAGATAGCAGACAGGATTTGGCGCTGAGTCCGCACGTGGGGGTTCCGATACGGATTTAGTATCCGCTGCTGTGTTGTCCGGGATAATGACTTTTATTTAATATGTAAATTGTCTGTTAGGTGCACGGAGGTTGTCCAGTGTATTTCATCCTCTAGCCACACCTGACAAAGAAGCTTGAACCGCCCCTCAGCAGTGATGTAACAAGGAGGCTGATGCCAAATCTTGTGCTAACATGATGGAATCGCAGAGTTACTGCGCAAGCATGCGAACTGGCATCTGAGGGGAGGCTCAGACATCTTTGTGAGATGGCTGGGTGGTTATAAAGGTGCACCAAGAAATAAAGTGGTGTCAACAGAAAAGGCAGACTTCCATCAGTTTATGTAGTATTCTAGACCAATGCATCTCCACTCCAGTCCTCCTGGCCCACCAACGGGTCATGTTTTGAGGATTTCATTAGGATTTCCCAGGTGATATGATTAATATGTTTTTCCCTTACCCTCATCCTCAGGCTATTCCTGTGCACTTAATCGTTTACTCCTCAGTCCAGTAACACCATTAGGAGCACTGCCCCAACCCATAGCAGTGATCTGGCCGGGGACCCGCTCTATCAATTATCATTAGAAGGGGCGGTCAGGGCCGATCAGCGCTATTGGGGTGGGGCGGCGCTCCTAATGGACTTACCGGACCGTGGAGTAAACGACTAAGTGCACAGAAACAACACAGAGGATGAAGGTAGGAGATATACCTTCATCCTCGGTGCCTCCTGTGAAGTAGCGACATATCCCCCACATAGTTCCCCTTTAAATGTCTAGATCACGGGTCTCCAAACTGCGGCCCTCTAGCTGTTGCAATACTACATTTCCCATCATGCCTGGGGAGCCAAACCAAAGCTTTTGCTGTCCGGGCATGATGGGAGTTGTAGTTTTGCAACAGCTGGAGGACCGCAGTTGGAGACCCATGGTCTAGATGACTTTGAGCCTGATAACACAGAAACCTTATAGATCATGACTGGTGAATAACATCATTACGTTATCTGTGAGTTTTATCCTCCTGAGATTTTATATTATGTTTTAAAAAAATGTACAGGTATGGCCACTGGGTTGGTACTTTGCAGCCCTTACTATGCTGAAAGATGTCATCCTCTGCTCTTTTTGCTACTAACGCAATTATTTTGATGACTGTGTAACATACAGATACAGATGTCTGCGTTCGCCGGAAAACATTTTTGAATACAACCTCAATAAGATTGTGCAGTCTCTGCTAGCATAGGTGTAACTACAACTCCATCTGCCAGCACCAGCCATGGCTTCTGATCTGTGCAGACCTGCTTGCACCTTTATAATGTCTTGTGATAAATTCCTTTAAATGTTATTAGTAAAAAATTTTTGTCATTTTTTCTTTTGTTAGGATTCTACTTGTTTTCTCCTAATACATCTGATCCGGTAAGTCCTATAGATTCTTGGTACTAATACTGTCTATTAAAGGGGTAGTTCACAAAAAATCAAATATTCCCAGCAAGTGTCTGAGTAATTTACTTCTATAAAAAAAAAATTCAACTCTTCCAATACTTATCAGATTCTATAAGTTCTGAAGGGAGTGGTGTATTCTCTCCAGTCTGACACAGTGCTCTCTGCTGCCACCCCTGTCCATGTCCGGAACTGTCCAGAGCAGTAGCAAATCCCCAATGAAAACCTCTCCTGCTCTCCAGACTGGAAAGAATACCACTTCCTGCAGGACATACAGCAGCTGATAAGTACTTAAAGACTTGAGATTCTTTAATAGAAGTAAATTACAAATCTCTGGTAGTTTCTGGCACCAGTTGATTTGAAAGAAAAATATTTTTGGTGAATTACCCCTTTAACCCCTAGACGACCCTGGACGTAGGGTTACGTCACGGAAGTCTGTCCCCAGACGACCCATGACGTAACCTTACGTCCTGGGTGTTTCTCCCGCTATGAAGCGTGCTCCGGAGCGCGCTTCATAGGAGGTGGGGGCCGGCTGCAGTGAGCAGCCGGGACCTCACCGGTAATGACACGCTGCAGCGATCGCGCTGCCGCGTGTCATTAACCCCTTAAACGCCGCGATCGCGGCGCGACCGTGGCGTTTAAGTGTAAGTGACAGGGGGAGTCCCCTGTCACTTACCGATCGGGACCCCCGCAGTGTGACTGCGGGGGTCCCGATCGTTGAAACGGACCGCCGGAGGTCTCTTACCTGCCTCCGTGCGGTCCGATCGGCGATCTGCTACACTAAGCCTGCACAGGCAGGCTCAATGAGCAGATCGCCGATAACACTGATCAATGCTGTGCCTATGGCATGGCAATGATCAGTGTGTGTAATCACACTAGTGTATGTAAAAGTCCCCCAAAGGGACTTCAAAAGTGTAAAAAAAAAAATAGTTCAAAACACTAATACACTACCCCAAAGCCCCTCCCCCAATAAAAGTCTAAATCACCCCCCTTTCCCATTATATAAATAAAACATATAAAAATAAATAAATAGATAAACATATAATATACCGTAGCGTGCGTAATTGTCCGATCTATTAAAATATAACAAGCGTCATTGTGATCGGTAAACGGCGTACACGAAAAGAGGGGAAAAAGTGCGCAGATTACCGATTTTATGTTACATTATATATTTAAAAAAATCAATAAAAAGTGATCAAAACGTCCGATCTTCACAACTATGGTATTAATAAAAACTAGAGATCATGGCGGAAAAAATTACACCCCATACAGCCCCGTAGGTGAAAAAATAAAACCGTTATAAGCGTCACAATAGGCCCATTTTATTAATATTTAATTGCCAAAAAAAAGGATTTCATAAAAAATACATATATAACATTAGAGAATCTGTGTAACCTGCATATGGTTGTGTTCGGACCTATAGAGTAATAATATCATGTCGCTGTTACCATATAGTGCATTACGTAGACACAGGAACCCCCCAAACGTTACCATATTGCATTCTTATTTACGATTTCACCTATTTATATCTTCATAAATAATATATTTGGAATTCCATCATACATGTTATGGTAAAATTAATGACGCCATTACAAAGTACAACTATTCCTGTAAAAAACAAGCACTTACATGGCGTGTAGATAGAAAACTGAGAGTGCTAGAGCTCTTAGAGGGGGAGGAGGGAAAAACGGAAACACTAAGATCAAAATTTGCGCGGTCCACTGGGTCATTTTGGGCCTGGTCCTCAAAGGGTTAATTCACAATGTTAAGGTGTTTTATGGGGGTATGCTTACCTTTCATAGACACTGGAATTTACGTTTATATCTCTCAAAAAACTTTTTTTTTCTCTTCCTTTTTACAGTATTTCAACACTCTTGAGAACAGTCTGGTTAGCCTGTTTGTACTTTTGACAACTGCCAAGTAAGGAAATCTCTTTTGTACTTGAAAGCGACTCTGTACCCACAATCTGTCCCCCCCCAAACCGCTTGTACTATCAGATAGCTGCTTTTAATCCAAGATCTGTCCTGGGGTCCGTTCGGCAGGTGATGCAGTTATTGTCATAAAAAGAACTTTTAATCCGGCAGCGCTGTGTCTAACTGCCGGGGCTTACATTTGTATATGCATTAGGCTGGCACCACCTCTCCGTTCTTCCTCCCCACCCTCCTCATCATTAGGAATGATCAGGAACATTTATTACTGTTTGAGCTTTGCACAGGTGTCTTAACGTTCCAGCCTATGTGTCGGGCTGCCACAGGTGCCGCCCTCCTCATCATTAGAAATACTCCAGGCAGATCGCTTCCTATTCCCCACCTGTGGCAGCCCGGCACATGGGCTGGATCGTTAAGACACCTGTGCAAAGCTCAAACAGCAATAAATGTTCCTGATCATTCCTAATGATGAGGAGGGTGGGGAGGAAGAACGGAGAGGTGGTGCCAGCCTAATGCATATACAAATGTAAGCCCCGGCAGTTAGACACAGCGCTGCCGGATTAAAAGTTCTTTTTATGACAATAACTGCATCACCTGCCGAACGGACCCCAGGACAGATCTTGGATTAAAAGCAGCTATCCGAAGGTATAAGTGGTTTGGGGGGGACAGATTGTGGTTACAGATTCGCTTTAAAAGTAATATATGGACTGTAAAAACAAGTAGATGCTTAAACTTTAAAATCCTACTGCTAATAGTGTGTCCTCTGCATTGTAGTTTCCCTGATGTCATGATGCCGGCATATTCACGAAATCGATGGTCCTGCGTCTTTTTTATTGTGTACTTGTCTATTGAACTCTATTTCATCATGAATCTGGTGAGCCAACTTCTGCCTTCTCTTGTTGGGCTTTTAAGACAACAGCAAATCATTAGGTAGGAGGTTAAAAGGAATCTTTCATTAGCTTTATTCCACCTTAAATGAGGGCAGCATAAACTAGTGACAGAATTGCTGAAGAGATTGGTATATTTCTTACATCATTCTGTTCAGCTGTTCTCCTAATATGCAGGAGAATAGGATTCTTGCCCCCCCCCCCCGCCCTCAGCTGCTGATTGACAGTTGGCTGCCTATACACAGCATGGATAGATAACTGCCAATCAGCAGCTGGTGGGCGGAGTTTTTTGTTTCTCATGAGAATCGAGGACTACTGGGCTCATGCACATAATGGAGAGAACTACTTATTGTTCATGTATTCAGGAGGATATCTCTGGATCAGCTGCACAGAACAATGTAAGTGATACAGCATTCTGTTCAGCTTCTCTGTCACTAGTTTATGCTACCCTTAGATATGACAGCATAAACCAACTGACAGATCTCTTTAAAGGGGGGGAAATTTTCCAGTGAAAATCTTTTTCTTTAAATCAACTGGTTTCAGAAAGTTTTATTTAAAAATCTCAAATTTTCCCATACTTATGAGCTGCTGTATGCGCTGCAGGAAGTGGTGTATTCTTTCCAGTCTGACACAGTGCTCTCTGCTGTCCCTGTCCATGACAGGAACTGTCTAGAGCAGTACCAAATCCCCAATGAAAACCTCTCTTCTCTCCAGACTGAAAAGAATACCACTTCCTGCAGGACATAGAAAACCTCTCCTGCCCTGGACAGTTCCTGACATGGACAGAGGTGGCAGCACAGAGCACAGTGTCAGACTGGATGGTTGAGTGTACGAATATGTAAAAGTCAACACCCTTAACCCCTGTGCCCCAGTACATACATTACCGGTCTGCACTCCAACTTGCTTTGGGGGTTACCTGCGTCTGCCCCACCGCAGCCACTGAACTCGCAGCTTGAAATCCGCTGCAGATCAGTTATGCATGAACCCACCCTAAGTGTGGTTTTACATTTTTCTGTATTATGTTAAAATAAATACAATTATACCAGTTTGCTTTAAAGGGGTATTTTCATTTCAAAAAGGTTAAAGCGACTTTACCATCAGGTACATTGCTGCTCTTTTTTAACCTAAAAGCTGATTCTAATAGAGCTGCGTCATAGAGGGGCGCGCCTACGCCATTCTATCCATGTGCACAACTTGTACTGATGGCCAGCACGGGGATGCCAGTGGCACAGTCCTCTTTCTGAATCGCCACCTGGTTCCTGCGCACAGTGCCAGCCCACAGGCCCCCATGGGGGAGATATCCCCTCCCCTCTGTGAGGTGGCTCCATTAGAATCAATGAAGCCGCATCATAGAGCGGATATCTCCACAGTGGGGCGCCCAGTGCTCCGGGGCAGTCCAATGCTTGAGAAAAGACTCGACTTGGGAATCGGGTGACCATTCAAAAAAAAAAAGGACCATGCCAACGGCTTCCCCGCGCTGGTGCTTATCGCTTAAGGTAAAAAAAGCGCAGCGATGTACCTGATGGTATAATCGCTTTAATTAGAGGGAACCTGTCACCCCCGTGGTCCCATCCCGGATCCCTCTGTTCACCCGGAGAAATCGCTGAATCTTCTTCTCGCGCCCATTATGGTAATGAGTTCAACGTCCATAGGAATCGACGGATGAGTCCAGCTTATTTATGAGGTCCTCTTCTCGTTGCTGCCCATCCACGCCTCCTGGAACTTGATTGACGTCTTCAGTCTTCTCACGAATTCCTGCGCAGGTGCTGTTGCGGAGGTCTCCTCGCTTCTTCTGCGCATGCGCGGTCAACAGTGAAGCTGTGGAGCGGCTTCAATTGTGAACTGCGCATGCGCCAAAAACGTCTGTCACGGCGCCTGCGCGGGATCCGGCAAGAAAGAAGACGAGGAGGAAGAAGACTGAAGACTTCAGCAGTCGGAGGTGTGGAGAAGGCTGGACTTCAGGGCCCAGCGGCGCTCATTACCATAATGGGCTCGAGACGAAGAATCTGCAATTCTCCAGGTGAACAGCGGATCCAGGACGGGACCGGGACCGATGTGGTAAGTTTATTGAGCTTCATGTCTGTATGTCAGTTGCTGCCTGGGGCCACGGGGTGACTGGTTCCCTTTAAGTTAGGGAAGAATTAGTGAATCATGGAGATCCGACTGCCAGGACCCCCAAAATTACAGCTCAGAAATATTGTGCTTGTGAATGAACAACGCGCAATTCTAAAGATTGAATCCTGAGCTCGACAATGTTCAGAGGTGCTACAAAGAGTGAAGGAATAGTGGGGATCCCAGCAGTCACATCCCCACCTATCCACTAATTATTCTTATTCCGTGGATAGGGGATACTTTCTGAAAAAGAAATATCCTTTTAAGCGCACCTGTTTTTTTTCTGTTTTTTTTTTAAAGAAATCATCGAATTATAATTGCAAGCAGTTTAGCCATATACTTTATTTTTTACGTTTTCTATGTTTAAATCGGCGTTATACATACCCAACTCTGGTC
>NW_027209102.1:0-33944 GCF_027789765.1 Dendropsophus ebraccatus
GACTGTGATGACAAACCCCCCAATAAAAAAAAACTGTTAAAAACACCAAGAAAACGAGACATAAACAAATCCTTCTACTCAAAAAATGATGAATTCTCAAACGACTCATCATCATCCTCCTCTCATTCAGTGATAAACGTACCACAAAATCCTGACACTGAACAATCACCTTCTAATAAAAAAGCCCTACATGCTCTAGAAGGGCACCCAGAGTTACAAGCACTCCTATCATTAATCCCCACAAAACAAGACATGTTGAACATTGCAACTGACTTAAAATCCTTGTGGAGAAAAGACCTAGCGGTAGTCCAAGAAAAAGTCACAGTGGTAGAAAAAAAGACAGAAAATCTAGAGAAATCCCGAATTAAACAAGAAACACAAATTAATGACTTGATCGTCACTACTCAATCTCTCCAAATATCACAGAAAATGATTACTCTCCGCCTAGATGATATGGAGAACCGCAGTAGGAGAAACAACATTAGAGTGAAAGGACTGCCAGAATCAGTGAAGTCAAATGAACTATATGATGTTCTGACCTCCCTATTTAATAAAATCCTGGATAGAGCACCAGACATACATATAGAACTCGATAGAGTACACAGGGCCCTAAAGCCTAAAAGAAGTGACGACAAAAGACCCAGGGATGTTATCTGCAGGGTACATTATTACACCCTGAAAGACGAGATCATGACCAAAGCGAGGTCACTAAGAAATATAGACTACAACGGCAACAAAATACAACTTTACGCAGATCTTTCACTCCTCACCTTGAGGCAAAGAGCGACACTAAAACCCCTGACTCAGAAACTACAGGAAAGACAGTGGCAATACAAGTGGGGATTTCCATTCTCTCTTACAGTAAAACATCCAGGGGGAACAGCTATATTGAAGGAACCATCTGATTTACCCACCTTCCTTGACACTCTAAACTTACGCAACTTATATCTCCCTGAATGGTGTGAACTCCACCAAACAATGATTCTCCCTCCGCCGACCTACATCACCAGGACACTAACAGACCCTCTTCAAGCAGACCGAAGGAAGACGGCATACAACCTCCACTACCGCAAAGAGCGAAGAAACCTAAGTGAAGGACATGGACCCTCTCAACATATCTTTAATCTCTAACCACTTTTGCTTTTCCCCCTGAGTAGCATGCTATATAATGCGATGTCTATCTTCACTCCCAACCTCCAAATGACTTAACGGCATGTCTTAGCTGTTGACTCATGGGAAGTTGCTAGGGGAATTATTTGAAAACGGAGTGAATAGATATACTCAGAATTTGTTCCACTTCAGTTCATACTGTTTTTGATTGATGTTTTGATGTTTAAATGGTACTGATACTCTTCATAGTGGGTTCCATTCATAGTTATAGTTAGTAGTTTAATCACAGTATACAATGTTACGACATAAGTAGGCCACAACCTCTGTTACACAACCCACTACCAACTGTGACTATTGTAAGAGGTAAAAATACTCATTATGTCATTTACACCAGCTAGATACTAGGAATCAGACCAACTAGATTAGATACCTACCATAGGCCATGGTCTGAATATATTGCCAAATTGTTACTAAGCAACTAGGCCGTGACCATACACATAAATGCCCGACTACATCTCTTCTTCTTAGGGCCCAAACCACTATTGTAACGTAATCATAGAGACGCTTACCGATTTAAAGGACCTTGAGACTGGGCGATTAAAGGGATCATAATTAACCCATTAATGCACTTGGCTCACACCCAATGCTACATTAATAATCTTTCCTTCCATAAAACAATTTAGACAAAAGACCCTCTACTTTTTATATAGAACTACACTACGTCCCTCTCATTGAGCGAAATTTAGAATATCATGGCCTAATCGGATAGACATTTACACATATATAAGAGTTAACCTTGTCCATTGACGTCTCATTCCACCCACCGAATAGTCTTCTTGTTAATCAAGATTAAGTGAATTATTCACACATAGTCTAACAGTGTATGGTATACGCTTTTTTCTTTGTTTTTAGATTTGCCTCTTTTAGGCTTAAGTGCTTATATTGTATTTAACCTTTCTTTTTTCTTTTTTCTTTTACTTACCAGTTCCTTATCCTTCCTTCTCCCACCCCTCCTCTCCTAGTTCCTCCTTTCCCATACGGCTGACACATCATAGAAGTTGGTGACGCGGGAACACCGCCTACCTCAATCCGCGTCCTCTACTCGGAAACATCCACGTGGGACTCAACCAGACTCTGAAGAGATCTACACATACACTCAACTAGCAGTGAGTACTAACACCACACATCATGACAGACGTTACTTTCTGCACACTGAATGTGAACGGATTCAATGTCGCAGAAAAACGTTCCAACATACTCCACTCCTTACACAAAAAGAAAGCCAAAATCATACTACTTCAGGAAACACATTTCAAACAGGACAAAATCCCAAACCTAGCCAACAATAGATATTATAATACCTGGTTCCACTCCACCTCACCAGAAAAAAGAATAAAAGGGGTATCAATAGGTATTCATAAAACACTCCCAATCAACATAATTGATAAAAAAAATAGACCCAAATGGCAGATTCATATTTCTAAATTGCTCAATTGCAGAAGAGAACATCACAATAGCAAACATATACACGCCTAACTGCGACCAAATAACCTTCACCACAGACACCCTAAAAGACCTACACGCATTTGCGAAAGGGGCCATCATTCTAGGGGGGGATCTTAACACGCCCTTAAACCCGATAATCGACACTTCCTCTGGGAAATCATACATACCCTACAAAAAAATCAGAGTGCTCCACAAAACCTTAAAAGACCTTAAGCTTTTTGACACATGGAGGATAAGCAATCCTACAACCAAAGACTATACCTATTACTCTGTACCCAACAACTCTTACAGCAGAATTGATTATGTTATAGCCTCACATACAGCTTTGAGTTATCTCAAAGACTCCTATATAGGAAATATAATATTCACTGACCATGCCCCAGTATTCTCAACCTTCATAATTCTCCCTAAAGTGAAAACCTCATTCACGTGGAAACTAAATGAATCCCTAATAGATGACTTAGTCTGCAACACAGCCTTAAAAGAAAACACTTGACATTTTCAAACAAACCCACGAAAATGACCCAACAGCAGCCCCGATCAAATGGGAAGCACTTAAAGCTACCATCAGAGGCACACTCATTTCTCAAGGAGCCAGAATAAAAAGAGACAACATCAAAGTATTAAACAACCTCCTCGCCAAAATTCAGGATTTAGAAACAACTCATAAACTATCCACACTAGAAAGTACCCTAATAGAGCTTAATTTGGCTAGAAGCAGAGTAAAAGACATTTTACATGAAAAATATAAAAAGGTAGTGCAAATTTGCAACAAAAACTTCTACTCCTGGTATAACAAACCTAGTAAATTCCTTGCAACGGCACTTAAAAATAAGAGAACAACAAATACCATACCATCCATTAAAACTCATCAAGGTAACATTTCCCATAGCACGAAAGTGATAGCAGAAACTTTTAGGACATACTATAATACCCTATATCAATTACCGCCATCCGATCAAGCAAACTCACCTCCCCAGATCAACAACTCCCTCTCCCAATACATAAACAAAACCAGCCTTCCCACTATTACTCCGGAGATCAAATCAAAGCTAGAGGAAAATATTACATCGGAAGAAATTAAAGATGTCATAAAAAACCTCCCCACAGGCAAGAGTCCAGGCCCAGATGGCTTCACAGGCAAATTCTATAAACAATTTGTTGACACCCTCGCTCCACACCTCTTAAATTCATTTAATACCATCTCAGACATACAAAAATTCCCCTCGTCCTTTCTAGACGCCTTCATAACAGTGATCCCAAAAGAGGGGAAGGATCAGAATATCTGCAGTAATTATAGGCCCATATCCCTCCTAAACATAGACACAAAAATTTTCGCCAAGATAATTGCAAATAGATTAGCTCCACTCCTTGAATCTCTGATCAACCCGGATCAGGTCGGTTTTATCCCAAATAGGGAAGCTAAGGACAACACCCTAAGAGCGTTCTCTTTGGCTAACTATGCTCACATCTCAAAAACGCGTGCCTTATTTCTGGCCTTAGACGCAGAGAAGGCCTTCGACCGGGTTGATTGGAGATTCATGGAGGCCACACTGAAACAAATAGGATTAGGCCCCAATATTCTATCAAAAATCATGTCCCTTTACAACTCCCCAACAGCCAAAATAAAGATAAACGGTACTAGAAAGTGACTATCAAGAATGGAACGAGACAAGGCTGCCCACTCTCCCCTCTTCTATACATACTGTGTATGGAACACTTGCTAATAGCTATTAGACAAAATCCTGACATCACGGGCATTAAACTGAAAGACTCAGAGCATCTCTGCTCGGCCTATGCCGATGACCTATTACTCTTTCTTTCAAACCCGCATATTTCCCTTCCAGCCTTGATAGCCACAATAAAAGAATACACATATCACAGCAACTATAACTCAACATAAACAAATGCGAAGCCCTATGCATAAACACCTCGGACAGAGACCAAAAAAATCTAAAAGAAAACTTTCCCTTCCATTGGTGCAACAAAGCCCTTAGTTACTTAGGCACTAAAATAACCATCTCTCAGAAAAATATCATTGAAGAAAATTACAATCCTATATTAAAAAAGATCAAAGAAGATCTTCAAAACTGGGGAGAAAAGGGATTCTCCTGGCTAGGAAGGATTAACATACTGAAGATGAATGTCATACCACGACTACTATATCTATTTCAGGCTGTACCAGCAGTGCTTACGCACACCTTCCTAGCCAGGATGAACGCCCCGTTGACCAAATTTGTTTGGCTAAACAAACCTGCTAGATTAAATACAAAAACACTTCAACGACCCAAACTAGAGGGAGGCCTAGCTCTCCCCAGTTGTAAATTATACCATCAAGCGGCAGTCTTAAATAGGGTCCTAGAATGCTTCCACTATAAAAACAAAAAGCTATGGGTAAAATTAGAAAGCATCACAACTGGTTTTGATACTGCAGCCATTCTCTGGACTCCTAAAAATCTACTGAAAAGTATTTCCTCTCTCCCACAATCCCCAATTAGCGCGACAATTCTTGCACTAGCAAACTCTCATTCTCAGACTCCTCTGGGCTTATTCAGTCCTGACGGACCTATGATGCCATTGGGAAAAAATCCTAGGTTCCTACCAGCGCTACATACCGACTCATTCCTAGGTATTCCCACAAACACAGGAATCACCTTCCGAGACCTACTAAACAAAGAGGGCCTAAAACCATTAGCAGATCTTCCCTATAAGGAAATTAGAGAGACAGGAGACAATAAAATAATACAAAACCAATACTCTCTATTGCAGTCATTTATCGACAGACAAACCACAAACCTAAATTTGTACAGAAAATTGCTGCCTTTTGAAAGACTTTGCGCCTCTGACTCCCCCATCTCTAAACCGATATCGACAATCTACAACTTACTCATAACAGATGTGGATGAGTCTCCCCCAGATTTTATAAAAAGCTGGGAACAAGAGATAAATACATCCTTCACCAAAGAAGAGACTGAAACTGCATTTTATCTAACGCACAAAACCTCGATATCATGCAGCTTACAAGAGAAAAACTACAAAGTACTGTCTAGATGGTACATGGTCCCAGCTAGACTTAAACTCATGTATCCTGACAGAGACGATGTCTGCTGGAGATGTGGGGAGTCAGGTGGCTCAATGTTGCATATTTGGTGGAATTGCCCACGAATCCTTTCTTTCTGGACACAAGTAGTGGGTACTTGCAACCAAATATTGGAACTAAAAATACAGAACAATCCGCAACAGGCCCTACTCATGATGCTACCTTTTCCTCAGCATCACTATAAAAGCTCCATTATAGGCTTCTTACTGACCGCTGCAAAAGCGATTATAGCAAAAAAATGGAAGTCCCCATCTCCCCCGACGTTACAGGAGTGGATGGAGGAAATTGACACATATGCTAGATCTGAGGAATTAATCGCCGATGACATAAAAGCTAAACAAAAACATACAATTAGATGGGCAGTATGGTCCAAGCTAAAAGAAAACAACCAGCTCATGAAAAACATCATACTCCCCCACAACTGACTAGAGGGAGACTGATATTAACATTTCAACATTTTCCTCAGACGTTTCTCTTTTACTTCTACCCTGCCAAACATTCTTACACCAAAACTCATAAAACTCCCACTGTACGTGAGGATGTCGAGATGCTTCCGTGTCACCAACACATAGAACAAGCAGGTAAGCAACAACAAGAATAGCAATAATCACCTCATAAATAAAGTGACTGCGGTCCCAACATATCTTCTCTCAACTGCCGAATAGCTATCTACAGGGATTAGATGCTCAGCCGTACATCTCCATACCCCGCCCCTTAACCCACCCCTCCTTCCTTCTCTTCCCCTCCTTTCCCCCATTACCTCAGTTATGTTTACTGTATTATACTGTTTGCAATAAAACAAAAATTAATATGTTATTATATTTTTACAAAATAGAGAAGATGAAAATACGTTGTCATAATCATAACCACTTCAAGCTTCCATAGCACCAACTTAAACCAATCTCATATGTAGTCATCAATTTTATGATACTATTCCTTTATCCAGTGGCAATATGACATCCTTTATTAATATAAAAATGCTATGTTATATGTTATATGAAACCATCTTCTCCCTTCCAATAAACTTTTAATTTGTGAGAAAATCAATGGCGTCTCTAATTCAATTGTGTGGAGCGCATATCAGGTGGGTTTTCTCTGCCGGCTTAAGAGATACACGTGAAACTAAAGCCGATCCTGGGTGCCTAGGGTGCCTGTCATCCAATCCGCACTGAATTTCATTTCTAGCACATAGCCAAAAAATCGCCCCATTGACTTACATTGGAGTGCAGAAAATGTCATTTTTTCTCGGTCCCTTTAAGAGGTAGGAGTTAAACAAGCTTAGGTCTGCGGTGCCCAGGGGGGACCCCATCCAGCCCGCACTGAGTTTCATTCCTACCACCTTAGGAAAAAAAGTCATTATTTTGAGGCTTAGAAGTCATTTCTGCAATTCCCATAGAAAATCAACGGCGTCTCTAATTCAATTGTGTGGAGCGCATATCAGGTGGGTTTTCTCTGCCGGCTTAAGAGATACACTGTGAAACTAAAGCCGATCCTGGGTGCCTAGGGTGCCTGTCATCCAATCCGGCACTGAATTTCATTTCTAGCACATAGCCAAAAAATCGCCCCATTGACTTACATTGGAGTGCAGAAAAGGTCATTTTCTCTCGGTCCCTTTAAGAGGTAGGAGTTAAACAAGCTTAGGTCTGCGGTGCCCAGGGGGGACCCCATCCAGCCCGCACTGAGTTTCATTCCTACCACCTTAGGAAAAAAAGTCATTATTTTGAGGCTTAGAAGTCATTTCTGCAATTCCCATAGAAAATCAACGGCGTCTCTATTTCAATTGTGTGGAGCGCATATCAGGTGGGTTTTCTCTGCCGGTTTAAGAGATACACGTGAAACTAAAGCCGATCCTGGGTGCCTAGGGTGCCTGTCATCCAATCCGCACTGAATTTCATTTCTAGCACATAGCCAAAAAATCGCCCCATTGACTTACATTGGAGTGCAGAAAAGGTCATTTTTTCTCGGTCCCTTTAAGAGGTAGGAGTTAAACAAGCTTAGGTCTGCGGTGCCCAGGGGGGACCCCATCCAGCCCGCACTGAGTTTCATTCCTACCACCTTAGGAAAAAAAGTCATTATTTTGAGGCTTAGAAGTCATTTCTGCAATTCCCATAGAAAATCAATGGCGTCTCTAATTCAATTGTGTGGAGCGCATATCAGGTGGGTTTTCTCTGCCGGCTTAAGAGATACACGTGAAACTAAAGCCGATCCTGGGTGCCTAGGGTGCCTGTCATCCAATCCGCACTGAATTTCATTTCTAGCACATAGCCAAAAAATCGCCCCATTGACTTACATTGGAGTGCAGAAAATGTCATTTTTTCTCGGTCCCTTTAAGAGGTAGGAGTTAAACAAGCTTAGGTCTGCGGTGCCCAGGGGGGACCCCATCCAGCCCGCACTGAGTTTCATTCCTACCACCTTAGGAAAAAAAGTCATTATTTTGAGGCTTAGAAGTCATTTCTGCAATTCCCATAGAAAATCAACGGCGTCTCTAATTCAATTGTGTGGAGCGCATATCAGGTGGGTTTTCTCTGCCGGCTTAAGAGATACATGTGAAACTAAAGCCGATCCTGGGTGCCTAGGGTGCCTGTCATCCAATCGGCACTGAATTTCATTTCTAGCACATAGCCAAAAAATCGCCCCATTGACTTACATTGGAGTGCAGAAAAGGTCATTTTCTCTCGGTCCCTTTAAGAGGTAGGAGTTAAACAAGCTTAGGTCTGCGGTGCCCAGGGGGGACCCCATCCAGCCCGCACTGAGTTTCATTCCTACCACCTTAGGAAAAAAAGTCATTATTTTGAGGCTTAGAAGTCATTTCTGCAATTCCCATAGAAAATCAACGGCGTCTCTAATTCAATTGTGTGGAGCGCATATCAGGTGGGTTTTCTCTGCCGGCTTAAGAGATACACGTGAAACTAAAGCCGATCCTGGGTGCCTAGGGTGCCTGTCATCCAATCCGCACTGAATTTCATTTCTAGCACATAGCCAAAAAATCGCCCCATTGACTTACATTGGAGTGCAGAAAAGGTCATTTTTTCTCGGTCCCTTTAAGAGGTAGGAGTTAAACAAGCTTAGGTCTGCGGTGCCCAGGGGGGACCCCATCCAGCCCACACTGAGTTTCATTCCTACCACCTTAGGAAAAAAAGTCATTATTTTGAGGCTTAGAAGTCATTTCTGCAATTCCCATAGAAAATCAATGGCGTCTCTATTCAATTGTGTGGAGCGCATATCAGGTGGATTTTCTCTGCCGGCTTAAGAGATACACGTGAAACTAAAGCCGATCCTGGGTGCCTAGGGTGCCTGTCATCCAATCCGCACTGAATTTCATTTCTAGCACATAGCCAAAAAATCGCCCCATTGACTTACATTGGAGTGCAGAAAATGTCATTTTTTCTCGGTCCCTTTAAGAGGTAGGAGTTAAACAAGCTTAGGTCTGCGGTGCCCAGGGGGGACCCCATCCAGCCCGCACTGAGTTTCATTCCTACCACCTTAGGAAAAAAAGTCATTATTTTGAGGCTTAGAAGTCATTTCTGCAATTCCCATAGAAAATCAACGGCGTCTCTAATTCAATTGTGTGGAGCGCATATCAGGTGGGTTTTCTCTGCCGGCTTAAGAGATACACGTGAAACTAAAGCCGATCCTGGGTGCCTAGGGTGCCTGTCATCCAATCCGCACTGAATTTCATTTCTAGCACATATCCAAAAAATCGCCCCATTGACTTACATTGGAGTGCAGAAAAGGTCATTTTTTCTCGGTCCCTTTAAGAGGTAGGAGTTAAACAAGCTTAGGTCTGCGGTGCCCAGGGGGGACCCCATCCAGCCCGCACTGAGTTTCATTCCTACCACCTTAGGAAAAAAAGTCATTATTTGAGGCTTAGAAGTCATTTCTGCAATTCCCATAGAAAATCAACGGCGTCTCTAATTCAATTGTGTGGAGCGCATATCAGGTGGGTTTTCTCTGCCGGCTTAAGAGATACACGTGAAACTAAAGCCGATCCTGGGTGCCTAGGGTGCCTGTCATCCAATCCGCACTGAATTTCATTTCTAGCACATAGCCAAAAAATCGCCCCATTGACTTACATTGGAGTGCAGAAAAGGTCATTTTTTCTCGGTCCCTTTAAGAGGTAGGAGTTAAACAAGCTTAGGTCTGCGGTGCCCAGGGGGGACCCCATCCAGCCCACACTGAGTTTCATTCCTACCACCTTAGGAAAAAAAGTCATTATTTTGAGGCTTAGAAGTCATTTCTGCAATTCCCATAGAAAATCAATGGCGGGGGGCGTGGCTTGCGGCGCTAATGGAAGGACGCATGTGAGCCTCTCTCCGCACGGGGCCGCAGCAACAAGGGACACAGCGCTACCATGACGGGTCCCAACACTCAGAAAAGACGGGAGAAGAAAGAAGAAACATCAAAGAATCAGATGAGAGCGGCGCCGAGGGAAACACCGCTGCAGCCGCAAGACACGGAGCCAGTAAACAGCCGCGGCTCCACAGCTGCAGTCACAGCAGCCATGACGGAGCCGGAACAGAGCAGGGAGAGAGCCGGAAGTGGCCCGAACGGCATGAAGGAGCCACTAAAGAAGTCAGCAAATGTGAGTAAGGACTTGACAAAGTCCCGACTAAGCCCTGCAGCACACCAGCATGTGACAGGCACACAGGGAAAGACACTTACCGGCAGCATGGATAACACCCGGCCGGCGGCCATCTTGGACAGTGCAGACCACACTACAAGCAGCCTAAGGGAGACAGCAGAGGCTGCAGCTGCAACACGCTCATATGCTGATCCTCTGCCTGTACCAAGTGTAAAAGAACATGTGATAAAAATCACACATGGCACACAGCAGAATAAACAGACCTCACTCCACAGCTATGCTGATGAAGTTACACAAAACGATAGTAACATGCATCTGTCCACACACCAGAAATCATTAACTCCTCATAGACCAACTCAACAAAAGAGACAGTCTTTGGAATCTGAGGACATAGATGACTCAAGCTCTCCGTATGATTCTGACTGTGATGACAAACCCCCCAATAAAAAAAAGCTGATAAAAACACCAAGAAAGAGAGTCATAAATAAGTCCTTCTACTCAAAAAATGATGAATTCTCAAACGACTCCTCATCATCCTCCTCTCATTCAGTGATAAACGTACCACAAAATCCTGACACTGAACAATCACCTTCTAATAAAAAAGCCCTACATGCTCTAGAAGGACACCCAGAGTTACAGGCACTCCTCTCATTAATCCCCACAAAACAAGACATGTTGAACATTGCAACTGACTTAAAATCCTTGTGGAGAAAAGACCTCGCTGTAGTCCAAGAAAAAGTCACAGTGGTAGAAAAAAAGACAGAAAATCTAGAGAAATCCCGAATTAAACAAGAAACACAAATTAATGACTTGATCGTCACTACTCAATCTCTCCAAATATCACAGAAAATGATTACTCTCCGCCTAGATGATATGGAGAACCGCAGTAGGAGAAACAACATTAGAGTGAAAGGACTGCCAGAATCAGTGAAGTCAAATGAACTATATGATGTACTGACCACCCTATTTAATAAAATCCTGGATAGAGCACCAGACATACATATAGAACTCGATAGAGTACACAGGGCCCTAAAGCCTAAAAGAAGTGACGACAAAAGACCCAGGGATGTTATCTGCAGGGTACATTATTACACCCTGAAAGACGAGATCATGACCAAAGCGAGGTCACTAAGAAATATAGACTACAACGGCAACAAAATACAACTTTACGCAGATCTTTCACTCCTCACCTTGAGGCAAAGAGCGACACTAAAACCCCTGACTCAGAAACTACAGGAAAGACAGTGGCAATACAAGTGGGGATTTCCATTCTCTCTTACAGTAAAACATCCAGGGGGAACAGCTATATTGAAGGAACCATCTGATTTACCCACCTTCCTTGACACTCTAAACTTACGCAACTTATATCTCCCTGAATGGTGTGAACTCCACCAAACAATGATTCTCCCTCCGCCGACCTACATCACCAGGGACACTAACAGACCCTCTTCAAGCAGACCGAAGGAAGACGGCATACAACCTCCACTACCGCAAAGAGCGAAGAAACCTAAGTGAAGGACATGGACCCTCTCAACATATCTTTAATCTCTAACCACTTTTGCTTTTCCCCCTGAGTAGCATGCTATATAATGCGATGTCTATCTTCACTCCCAACCTCCAAATGACTTAACGGCATGTCTTAGCTGTTGACTCATGGGAAGTTGCTAGGGGAATTATTTGAAAAACGGAGTGAATAGATATACTCAGAATTTGTTCCACTTCAGTTCATACTGTTTTTGATTGATGTTTTGATGTTTAAATGGTACTGATACTCTTCATAGTGGGTTCCATTCATAGTTATAGTTAGTAGTTTAATCACAGTATACAATGTTACGACATAAGTAGGCCACAACCTCTGTTACACAACCCACTACCAACTGTGACTATTGTAAGAGGTAAAATAACTCATTATGTCATTTACACCAGCTAGATACTAGGAATCAGACCAACTAGATTAGATACCTACCATAGGCCATGGTCTGAATATATTGCCAAATTGTTACTAAGCAACTAGGCCGTGACCATACACATAAATGCCCGACTACATCTCTTCTTCTTAGGGCCCAAACCACTATTGTAACGTAATCATAGAGACGCTTACCGATTTAAAGGACCTTGAGACTGGGCGATTAAAGGGATCATAATTAACCCATTAATGCACTTGGCTCACACCCAATGCTACATTAATAATCTTTCCTTCCATAAAACAATTTAGACAAAAGACCCTCTACTTTTTATATAGAACTACACTACGTCCCTCTCATTGAGCGAAATTTAGAATATCATGGCCTAATCGGATAGACATTTACACATATATAAGAGTTAACCTTGTCCATTGACGTCTCATTCCACCCACCGAATAGTCTTCTTGTTAATCAAGATTAAGTGAATTATTCACACATAGTCTAACAGTGTATGGTATACGCTTTTTTCTTTGTTTTTAGATTTGCCTCTTTTAGGCTTAAGTGCTTATATTGTATTTAACCTTTCTTTTTTCTTTTTTCTTTTACTTACCAGTTCCTTATCCTTCCTTCTCCCACCCCTCCTCTCCTAGTTCCTCCTTTCCCATACGGCTGACACATCATAGAAGTTGGTGACGCGGGAACACCGCCTACCTCAATCCGCGTCCTCTACTCGGAAACATCCACGTGGGACTCAACCAGACTCTGAAGAGATCTACACATACACTCAACTAGCAGTGAGTACTAACACCACACATCATGACAGACGTTACTTTCTGCACACTGAATGTGAACGGATTCAATGTCGCAGAAAAACGTTCCAACATACTCCACTCCTTACACAAAAAGAAAGCCAAAATCATACTACTTCAGGAAACACATTTCAAACAGGACAAAATCCCAAACCTAGCCAACAATAGATATTATAATACCTGGTTCCACTCCACCTCACCAGAAAAAAGAATAAAAGGGGTATCAATAGGTATTCATAAAACACTCCCAATCAACATAATTGATAAAAAAATAGACCCAAATGGCAGATTCATATTTCTAAATTGCTCAATTGCAGAAGAGAACATCACAATAGCAAACATATACACGCCTAACTGCGACCAAATAACCTTCACCACAGACACCCTAAAAGACCTACACGCATTTGCGAAAGGGGCCATCATTCTAGGGGGGGATCTTAACACGCCCTTAAACCCGATAATCGACACTTCCTCTGGGAAATCATACATACCCTACAAAAAAATCAGAGTGCTCCACAAAACCTTAAAAGACCTTAAGCTTTTTGACACATGGAGGATAAGCAATCCTACAACCAAAGACTATACCTATTACTCTGTACCCAACAACTCTTACAGCAGAATTGATTATGTTATAGCCTCACATACAGCTTTGAGTTATCTCAAAGACTCCTATATAGGAAATATAATATTCACTGACCATGCCCCAGTATTCTCAACCTTCATAATTCTCCCTAAAGTGAAAACCTCATTCACGTGGAAACTAAATGAATCCCTAATAGATGACTTAGTCTGCAACACAGCCTTAAAAGAAACACTTGACATTTTCAAACAAACCCACGAAAATGACCCAACAGCAGCCCCGATCAAATGGGAAGCACTTAAAGCTACCATCAGAGGCACACTCATTTCTCAAGGAGCCAGAATAAAAAGAGACAACATCAAAGTATTAAACAACCTCCTCGCCAAAATTCAGGATTTAGAAACAACTCATAAACTATCCACACTAGAAAGTACCCTAATAGAGCTTAATTTGGCTAGAAGCAGAGTAAAAGACATTTTACATGAAAAATATAAAAAGGTAGTGCAAATTTGCAACAAAAACTTCTACTCCTGGTATAACAAACCTAGTAAATTCCTTGCAACGGCACTTAAAAATAAGAGAACAACAAATACCATACCATCCATTAAAACTCATCAAGGTAACATTTCCCATAGCACGAAAGTGATAGCAGAAACTTTTAGGACATACTATAATACCCTATATCAATTACCGCCATCCGATCAAGCAAACTCACCTCCCCAGATCAACAACTCCCTCTCCCAATACATAAACAAAACCAGCCTTCCCACTATTACTCCGGAGATCAAATCAAAGCTAGAGGAAAATATTACATCGGAAGAAATTAAAGATGTCATAAAAAACCTCCCCACAGGCAAGAGTCCAGGCCCAGATGGCTTCACAGGCAAATTCTATAAACAATTTGTTGACACCCTCGCTCCACACCTCTTAAATTCATTTAATACCATCTCAGACATACAAAAATTCCCCTCGTCCTTTCTAGACGCCTTCATAACAGTGATCCCAAAAGAGGGGAAGGATCAGAATATCTGCAGTAATTATAGGCCCATATCCCTCCTAAACATAGACACAAAAATTTTCGCCAAGATAATTGCAAATAGATTAGCTCCACTCCTTGAATCTCTGATCAACCCGGATCAGGTCGGTTTTATCCCAAATAGGGAAGCTAAGGACAACACCCTAAGAGCGTTCTCTTTGGCTAACTATGCTCACATCTCAAAAACGCGTGCCTTATTTCTGGCCTTAGACGCAGAGAAGGCCTTCGACCGGGTTGATTGGAGATTCATGGAGGCCACACTGAAACAAATAGGATTAGGCCCCAATATTCTATCAAAAATCATGTCCCTTTACAACTCCCCAACAGCCAAAATAAAGATAAACGGTACTCTGTCAGAGAAAGTGACTATCAAGAATGGAACGAGACAAGGCTGCCCACTCTCCCCTCTTCTATACATACTGTGTATGGAACACTTGCTAATAGCTATTAGACAAAATCCTGACATCACGGGCATTAAACTGAAAGACTCAGAGCATCTCTGCTCGGCCTATGCCGATGACCTATTACTCTTTCTTTCAAACCCGCATATTTCCCTTCCAGCCTTGATAGCCACAATAAAAGAATACACATATCACAGCAACTATAAACTCAACATAAACAAATGCGAAGCCCTATGCATAAACACCTCGGACAGAGACCAAAAAAATCTAAAAGAAAACTTTCCCTTCCATTGGTGCAACAAAGCCCTTAGTTACTTAGGCACTAAAATAACCATCTCTCAGAAAAATATCATTGAAGAAAATTACAATCCTATATTAAAAAAGATCAAAGAAGATCTTCAAAACTGGGGAGAAAAGGGATTCTCCTGGCTAGGAAGGATTAACATACTGAAGATGAATGTCATACCACGACTACTATATCTATTTCAGGCTGTACCAGCAGTGCTTACGCACACCTTCCTAGCCAGGATGAACGCCCCGTTGACCAAATTTGTTTGGCTAAACAAACCTGCTAGATTAAATACAAAAACACTTCAACGACCCAAACTAGAGGGAGGCCTAGCTCTCCCCAGTTGTAAATTATACCATCAAGCGGCAGTCTTAAATAGGGTCCTAGAATGCTTCCACTATAAAAACAAAAAGCTATGGGTAAAATTAGAAAGCATCACAACTGGTTTTGATACTGCAGCCATTCTCTGGACTCCTAAAAATCTACTGAAAAGTATTTCCTCTCTCCCACAATCCCCAATTAGCGCGACAATTCTTGCACTAGCAAACTCTCATTCTCAGACTCCTCTGGGCTTATTCAGTCCTGACGGACCTATGATGCCATTGGGAAAAAATCCTAGGTTCCTACCAGCGCTACATACCGACTCATTCCTAGGTATTCCCACAAACACAGGAATCACCTTCCGAGACCTACTAAACAAAGAGGGCCTAAAACCATTAGCAGATCTTCCCTATAAGGAAATTAGAGAGACAGGAGACAATA
Organism: Dendropsophus ebraccatus; assembly: GCF_027789765.1. Taxonomy (NCBI): domain Eukaryota; kingdom Metazoa; phylum Chordata; class Amphibia; order Anura; family Hylidae; genus Dendropsophus; species Dendropsophus ebraccatus. Next base: position 16,080 of record NW_027209102.1, read on the forward strand.
AAATAATACAAAACCAATACTCTCTATTGCAGTCATTTATCGACAGACAAACCACAAACCTAAATTTGTACAGAAAATTGCTGCCTTTTGAAAGACTTTGCGCCTCTGACTCCCCCATCTCTAAACCGATATCGACAATCTACAACTTACTCATAACAGATGTGGATGAGTCTCCCCCAGATTTTATAAAAAGCTGGGAACAAGAGATAAATACATCCTTCACCAAAGAAGAGACTGAAACTGCATTTTATCTAACGCACAAAACCTCGATATCATGCAGCTTACAAGAGAAAAACTACAAAGTACTGTCTAGATGGTACATGGTCCCAGCTAGACTTAAACTCATGTATCCTGACAGAGACGATGTCTGCTGGAGATGTGGGGAGTCAGGTGGCTCAATGTTGCATATTTGGTGGAATTGCCCACGAATCCTTTCTTTCTGGACACAAGTAGTGGGTACTTGCAACCAAATATTGGAACTAAAAATACAGAACAATCCGCAACAGGCCCTACTCATGATGCTACCTTTTCCTCAGCATCACTATAAAAGCTCCATTATAGGCTTCTTACTGACCGCTGCAAAAGCGATTATAGCAAAAAAATGGAAGTCCCCATCTCCCCCGACGTTACAGGAGTGGATGGAGGAAATTGACACATATGCTAGATCTGAGGAATTAATCGCCGATGACATAAAAGCTAAACAAAAACATACAATTAGATGGGCAGTATGGTCCAAGCTAAAAGAAAACAACCAGCTCATGAAAAACATCATACTCCCCCACAACTGACTAGAGGGAGACTGATATTAACATTTCAACATTTTCCTCAGACGTTTCTCTTTTACTTCTACCCTGCCAAACATTCTTACACCAAAACTCATAAAACTCCCACTGTACGTGAGGATGTCGAGATGCTTCCGTGTCACCAACACATAGAACAAGCAGGTAAGCAACAACAAGAATAGCAATAATCACCTCATAAATAAAGTGACTGCGGTCCCAACATATCTTCTCTCAACTGCCGAATAGCTATCTACATGGATTAGATGCTCAGCCGTACATCTCCATACCCCGCCCCTTAACCCACCCCTCCTTCCTTCTCTTCCCCTCCTTTCCCCCATTACCTCAGTTATGTTTACTGTATTATACTGTTTGCAATAAAACAAAAATTAATATGTTATTATATTTTTACAAAAATAGAGAAGATGAAAATACGTTGTCATAATCATAACCACTTCAAGCTTCCATAGCACCAACTTAAACCAATCTCATATGTAGTCATCAATTTTATGATACTATTCCTTTATCCAGTGGCAATATGACATCCTTTATTAATATAAAAATGCTATGTTATATGTTATATGAAACCATCTTCTCCCTTCCAATAAACTTTTAATTTGTGAGAAAATCAATGGCGTCTCTATTCAATTGTGTGGAGCGCATATCAGGTGGATTTTCTCTGCCGGCTTAAGAGATACACGTGAAACTAAAGCCGATCCTGGGTGCCTAGGGTGCCTGTCATCCAATCCGCACTGAATTTCATTTCTAGCACATAGCCAAAAAATCGCCCCATTGACTTACATTGGAGTGCAGAAAATGTCATTTTTTCTCGGTCCCTTTAAGAGGTAGGAGTTAAACAAGCTTAGGTCTGCGGTGCCCAGGGGGGACCCCATCCAGCCCGCACTGAGTTTCATTCCTACCACCTTAGGAAAAAAAGTCATTATTATGAGGCTTAGAAGTCATTTCTGCAATTCCCATAGAAAATCAACGGCGTCTCTAATTCAATTGTGTGGAGCGCATATCAGGTGGGTTTTCTCTGCCGGCTTAAGAGATACACGTGAAACTAAAGCCGATCCTGGGTGCCTAGGGTGCCTGTCATCCAATCCGCACTGAATTTCATTTCTAGCACATATCCAAAAAATCGCCCCATTGACTTACATTGGAGTGCAGAAAAGGTCATTTTTTCTCGGTCCCTTTAAGAGGTAGGAGTTAAACAAGCTTAGGTCTGCGGTGCCCAGGGGGGACCCCATCCAGCCCGCACTGAGTTTCATTCCTACCACCTTAGGAAAAAAAGTCATTATTTTGAGGCTTAGAAGTCATTTCTGCAATTCCCATAGAAAATCAATGGCGTCTCTATTCAATTGTGTGGAGCGCATATCAGGTGGATTTTCTCTGCCGGCTTAAGAGATACACGTGAAACTAAAGCCGATCCTGGGTGCCTAGGGTGCCTGTCATCCAATCCGCACTGAATTTCATTTCTAGCACATATCCAAAAAATCGCCCCATTGACTTACATTGGAGTGCAGAAAAGGTCATTTTTTCTCGGTCCCTTTAAGAGGTAGGAGTTAAACAAGCTTAGGTCTGCGGTGCCCAGGGGGGACCCCATCCAGCCCGCACTGAGTTTCATTCCTACCACCTTAGGAAAAAAAGTCATTATTTTGAGGCTTAGAAGTCATTTCTGCAATTCCCATAGAAAATCAACGGCGTCTCTAATTCAATTGTGTGGAGCGCATATCAGGTGGGTTTTCTCTGCCGGTTTAAGAGATACACGTGAAACTAAAGCCGATCCTGGGTGCCTAGGGTGCCTGTCATCCAATCCGCACTGAATTTCATTTCTAGCACATAGCCAAAAAATCGCCCCATTGACTTACATTGGAGTGCAGAAAAGGTCATTTTTTCTCGGTCCCTTTAAGAGGTAGGAGTTAAACAAGCTTAGGTCTGCGGTGCCCAGGGGGGACCCCATCCAGCCCGCACTGAGTTTCATTCCTACCACCTTAGGAAAAAAAGTCATTATTTTGAGGCTTAGAAGTCATTTCTGCAATTCCCATAGAAAATCAACGGCGTCTCTAATTCAATTGTGTGGAGCGCATATCAGGTGGGTTTTCTCTGCCGGCTTAAGAGATACACGTGAAACTAAAGCCGATCCTGGGTGCCTAGGGTGCCTGTCATCCAATCCGCACTGAATTTCATTTCTAGCACATAGCCAAAAAATCGCCCCATTGACTTACATTGGAGTGCAGAAAAGGTCATTTTTTCTCGGTCCCTTTAAGAGGTAGGAGTTAAACAAGCTTAGGTCTGCGGTGCCCAGGGGGACCCCATCCAGCCCGCACTGAGTTTCATTCCTACCACCTTAGGAAAAAAAGTCATTATTTTGAGGCTTAGAAGTCATTTCTGCAATTCCCATAGAAAATCAACGGCGTCTCTATTCAATTGTGTGGAGCGCATATCAGGTGGGTTTTCTCTGCCGGCTTAAGAGATACACGTGAAACTAAAGCCGATCCTGGGTGCCTAGGGTGCCTGTCATCCAATCCGCACTGAATTTCATTTCTAGCACATAGCCAAAAAATCGCCCCATTGACTTACATTGGAGTGCAGAAAAGGTCATTTTTTCTCGGTCCCTTTAAGAGGTAGGAGTTAAACAAGCTTAGGTCTGCGGTGCCCAGGGGGGACCCCATCCAGCCCGCACTGAGTTTCATTCCTACCACCTTAGGAAAAAAAGTCATTATTTTGAGGCTTAGAAGTCATTTCTGCAATTCCCATAGAAAATCAACGGCGTCTCTATTCAATTGTGTGGAGCGCATATCAGGTGGGTTTTCTCTGCCGGCTTAAGAGATACACGTGAAACTAAAGCCGATCCTGGGTGCCTAGGGTGCCTGTCATCCAATCCGCACTGAATTTCATTTCTAGCACATAGCCAAAAAATCGCCCCATTGACTTACATTGGAGTGCAGAAAAGGTCATTTTTTCTCGGTCCCTTTAAGAGGTAGGAGTTAAACAAGCTTAGGTCTGCGGTGCCCAGGGGGGACCCCATCCAGCCCGCACTGAGTTTCATTCCTACCACCTTAGGAAAAAAAGTCATTATTTTGAGGCTTAGAAGTCATTTCTGCAATTCCCATAGAAAATCAACGGCGTCTCTATTCAATTGTGTGGAGCGCATATCAGGTGGGTTTTCTCTGCCGGCTTAAGAGATACACGTGAAACTAAAGCCGATCCTGGGTGCCTAGGGTGCCTGTCATCCAATCCGCACTGCATTTCATTTCTAGCACATAGCCAAAAAATCGCCCCATTGACTTACATTGGAGTGCAGAAAAGGTCATTTTTTCTCGGTCCCTTTAAGAGGTAGGAGTTAAACAAGCTTAGGTCTGCGGTGCCCAGGGGGACCCCATCCAGCCCGCACTGAGTTTCATTCCTACCACCTTAGGAAAAAAAGTCATTATTTTGAGGCTTAGAAGTCATTTCTGCAATTCCCATAGAAAATCAACGGCGTCTCTATTCAATTGTGTGGAGCGCATATCAGGTGGGTTTTCTCTGCCGGCTTAAGAGATACACGTGAAACTAAAGCCGATCCTGGGTGCCTAGGGTGCCTGTCATCCAATCCGCACTGAATTTCATTTCTAGCACATAGCCAAAAATCGCCCCATTGACTTACATTGGAGTGCAGAAAAGGTCATTTTTTCTCGGTCCCTTTAAGAGGTAGGAGTTAAACAAGCTTAGGTCTGCGGTGCCCAGGGGGAACCCCATCCAGCCCGCACTGAGTTTCATTCCTACCACCTTAGGAAAAAAAGTCATTATTTTGAGGCTTAGAAGTCATTTCTGCAATTCCCATAGAAAATCAACGGCGTCTCTATTCAATTGTGTGGAGCGCATATCAGGTGGGTTTTCTCTGCCGCTTAAGAGATACACGTGAAACTAAAGCCGATCCTGGGTGCCTAGGGTGCCTGTCATCCAATCCGCACTGCATTTCATTTCTAGCACATAGCCAAAAAATCGCCCCATTGACTTACATTGGAGTGCAGAAAAGGTCATTTTTTCTCGGTCCCTTTAAGAGGTAGGAGTTAAACAAGCTTAGGTCTGCGGTGCCCAGGGGGGACCCCATCCAGCCCGCACTGAGTTTCATTCCTACCACCTTAGGAAAAAAAGTCATTATTTTGAGGCTTAGAAGTCATTTCTGCAATTCCCATAGAAAATCAACGGCGTCTCTATTCAATTGTGTGGAGCGCATATCAGGTGGGTTTTCTCTGCCGGCTTAAGAGATACACGTGAAACTAAAGCCGATCCTGGGTGCCTAGGGTGCCTGTCATCCAATCCGCACTGAATTTCATTTCTAGCACATAGCCAAAAAATCGCCCCATTGACTTACATTGGAGTGCAGAAAAGGTCATTTTTTCTCGGTCCCTTTAAGAGGTAGGAGTTAAACAAGCTTAGGTCTGCGGTGCCCAGGGGGGACCCCATCCAGCCCGCACTGAGTTTCATTCCTACCACCTTAGGAAAAAAAGTCATTATTTTGAGGCTTAGAAGTCATTTCTGCAATTCCCATAGAAAATCAACGGCGTCTCTATTCAATTGTGTGGAGCGCATATCAGGTGGGTTTTCTCTGCCGGCTTAAGAGATACACGTGAAACTAAAGCCGATCCTGGGTGCCTAGGGTGCCTGTCATCCAATCCGCACTGCATTTCATTTCTAGCACATAGCCAAAAAATCGCCCCATTGACTTACATTGGAGTGCAGAAAAGTCATTTTTTTCTCGTCCCTTTAAGAGGTAGGAGTTAAACAAGCTTAGGTCTGCGGTGCCCAGGGGGGACCCCATCCAGCCCGCACTGAGTTTCATTCCTACCACCTTAGGAAAAAAAGTCATTATTTTGAGGCTTAGAAGTCATTTCTGCAATTCCCATAGAAAATCAACGGCGTCTCTATTCAATTGTGTGGAGCGCATATCAGGTGGGTTTTCTCTGCCGGCTTAAGAGATACACGTGAAACTAAAGCCGATCCTGGGTGCCTAGGGTGCCTGTCATCCAATCCGCACTGCATTTCATTTCTAGCACATAGCCAAAAAATCGCCCCATTGACTTACATTGGAGTGCAGAAAAGGTCATTTTTTCTCGGTCCCTTTAAGAGGTAGGAGTTAAACAAGCTTAGGTCTGCGGTGCCCAGGGGGACCCCATCCAGCCCGCACTGAGTTTCATTCCTACCACCTTAGGAAAAAAGTCATTATTTTGAGGCTTAGAAGTCATTTCTGCAATTCCCATAGAAAATCAACGGCGTCTCTATTCAATTGTGTGGAGCGCATATCAGGTGGGTTTTCTCTGCCGGCTTAAGAGATACACGTGAAACTAAAGCCGATCCTGGGTGCCTAGGGTGCCTGTCATCCAATCCGCACTGCATTTCATTTCTAGCACATAGCCAAAAAATCGCCCCATTGACTTACATTGGAGTGCAGAAAAGGTCATTTTTTCTCGGTCCCTTTAAGAGGTAGGAGTTAAACAAGCTTAGGTCTGCGGTGCCCAGGGGGGACCCCATCCAGCCCGCACTGAGTTTCATTCCTACCACCTTAGGAAAAAAAGTCATTATTTTGAGGCTTAGAAGTCATTTCTGCAATTCCCATAGAAAATCAACGGCGTCTCTATTCAATTGTGTGGAGCGCATATCAGGTGGGTTTTCTCTGCCGGCTTAAGAGATACACGTGAAACTAAAGCCGATCCTGGGTGCCTAGGGTGCCTGTCATCCAATCCGCACTGAATTTCATTTCTAGCACATAGCCAAAAAATCGCCCCATTGACTTACATTGGAGTGCAGAAAAGGTCATTTTTTCTCGGTCCCTTTAAGAGGTAGGAGTTAAACAAGCTTAGGTCTGCGGTGCCCAGGGGGGACCCCATCCAGCCCGCACTGAGTTTCATTCCTACCACCTTAGGAAAAAAAGTCATTATTTTGAGGCTTAGAAGTCATTTCTGCAATTCCCATAGAAAATCAACGGCGTCTCTATTCAATTGTGTGGAGCGCATATCAGGTGGGTTTTCTCTGCCGGCTTAAGAGATACACGTGAAACTAAAGCCGATCCTGGGTGCCTAGGGTGCCTGTCATCCAATCCGCACTGCATTTCATTTCTAGCACATAGCCAAAAAATCGCCCCATTGACTTACATTGGAGTGCAGAAAAGGTCATTTTTTCTCGGTCCCTTTAAGAGGTAGGAGTTAAACAAGCTTAGGTCTGCGGTGCCCAGGGGGACCCCATCCAGCCCGCACTGAGTTTCATTCCTACCACCTTAGGAAAAAAAGTCATTATTTTGAGGCTTAGAAGTCATTTCTGCAATTCCCATAGAAAATCAACGGCGTCTCTATTCAATTGTGTGGAGCGCATATCAGGTGGGTTTTCTCTGCCGGCTTAAGAGATACACGTGAAACTAAAGCCGATCCTGGGTGCCTAGGGTGCCTGTCATCCAATCCGCACTGAATTTCATTTCTAGCACATAGCCAAAAAATCGCCCCATTGACTTACATTGGAGTGCAGAAAAGGTCATTTTTTCTCGGTCCCTTTAAGAGGTAGGAGTTAAACAAGCTTAGGTCTGCGGTGCCCAGGGGGGACCCCATCCAGCCCGCACTGAGTTTCATTCCTACCACCTTAGGAAAAAAAGTCATTATTTTGAGGCTTAGAAGTCATTTCTGCAATTCCCATAGAAAATCAACGGCGTCTCTATTCAATTGTGTGGAGCGCATATCAGGTGGGTTTTCTCTGCCGGCTTAAGAGATACACGTGAAACTAAAGCCGATCCTGGGTGCCTAGGGTGCCTGTCATCCAATCCGCACTGAATTTCATTTCTAGCACATAGCCAAAAAATCGCCCCATTGACTTACATTGGAGTGCAGAAAAGGTCATTTTCTCTCGGTCCCTTTAAGAGGTAGGAGTTAAACAAGCTTAGGTCTGCGGTGCCCAGGGGGGACCCCATCCAGCCCGCACTGAGTTTCATTCCTACCACCTTAGGAAAAAAGTCATTATTTTGAGGCTTAGAAGTCATTTCTGCAATTCCCATAGAAAATCAACGGCGTCTCTATTCAATTGTGTGGAGCGCATATCAGGTGGGTTTTCTCTGCCGGCTTAAGAGATACACGTGAAACTAAAGCCGATCCTGGGTGCCTAGGGTGCCTGTCATCCAATCCGCACTGAATTTCATTTCTAGCACATAGCCAAAAAATCGCCCCATTGACTTACATTGGAGTGCAGAAAAGGTCATTTTTTCTCGGTCCCTTTAAGAGGTAGGAGTTAAACAAGCTTAGGTCTGCGGTGCCCAGGGGGACCCCATCCAGCCCGCACTGAGTTTCATTCCTACCACCTTAGAAAAAAAGTCATTATTTTGAGGCTTAGAAGTCATTTCTGCAATTCCCATAGAAAATCAACGGCGTCTCTATTCAATTGTGTGGAGCGCATATCAGGTGGGTTTTCTCTGCCGGCTTAAGAGATACACGTGAAACTAAAGCCGGCAGAGAAAACCCACCTGATATGCGCTCCACACAATTGAATAGAGACGCCGTTGATTTTCTATGGGAATTGCAGAAATGACTTCTAAGCCTCAAAATAATGACTTTTTTTCCTAAGGTGGTAGGAATGAAACTCAGTGCGGGCTGGATGGGGTCCCCCCTGGGCACCGCAGACCTAAGCTTGTTTAACTCCTACCTCTTAAAGGGACCGAGAAAAAATGACCTTTTCTGCACTCCAATGTAAGTCAATGGGGCGATTTTTTGGCTATGTGCTAGAAATGAAATGCAGTGCGGATTGGATGACAGGCACCCTAGGCACCCAGGATCGGCTTTAGTTTCACGTGTTTCTCTTAAGCCGGCAGAGAAAACCCACCTGATATGCGCTCCACACAATTGAATAGAGACGCCGTTGATTTTCTATGGGAATTGCAGAAATGACTTCTAAGCCTCAAAATAATGACTTTTTTTCCTAAGGTGGTAGGAATGAAACTCAGTGCGGGCTGGATGGGGTCCCCCCTGGGCACCGCAGACCTAAGCTTGTTTAACTCCTACCTCTTAAAGGGACCGAGAAAAAATGACCTTTTCTGCACTCCAATGTAAGTCAATGGGGCGATTTTTTGGCTATGTGCTAGAAATGAAATGCAGTGCGGATTGGATGACAGGCACCCTAGGCACCCAGGATCGGCTTTAGTTTCACGTGTATCTCTTAAGCCGGCAGAGAAAACCCACCTGATATGCGCTCCACACAATTGAATAGAGACGCCGTTGATTTTCTATGGGAATTGCAGAAATGACTTCTAAGCCTCAAAATAATGACTTTTTTTCCTAAGGTGGTAGGAATGAAACTCAGTGCGGGCTGGATGGGGTCCCCCCTGGGCACCGCAGACCTAAGCTTGTTTAACTCCTACCTCTTAAAGGGACCGAGAAAAAATGACCTTTTCTGCACTCCAATGTAAGTCAATGGGGCGATTTTTTGGCTATGTGCTAGAAATGAAATTCAGTGCGGATTGGATGACAGGCACCCTAGGCACCCAGGATCGGCTTTAGTTTCACGTGTATCTCTTAAGCCGGCAGAGAAAACCCACCTGATATGCGCTCCACACAATTGAATAGAGACGCCGTTGATTTTCTATGGGAATTGCAGAAATGACTTCTAAGCCTCAAAATAATGACTTTTTTTCCTAAGGTGGTAGGAATGAAACTCAGTGCGGGCTGGATGGGGTCCCCCCTGGGCACCGCAGACCTAAGCTTGTTTAACTCCTACCTCTTAAAGGGACCGAGAAAAAATGACCTTTTCTGCACTCCAATGTAAGTCAATGGGGCGATTTTTTGGCTATGTGCTAGAAATGAAATTCAGTGCGGATTGGATGACAGGCACCCTAGGCACCCAGGATCGGCTTTAGTTTCACGTGTATCTCTTAAGCCGGCAGAGAAAACCCACCTGATATGCGCTCCACACAATTGAATAGAGACGCCGTTGATTTTCTATGGGAATTGCAGAAATGACTTCTAAGCCTCAAAATAATGACTTTTTTTCCTAAGGTGGTAGGAATGAAACTCAGTGCGGGCTGGATGGGGTCCCCCCTGGGCACCGCAGACCTAAGCTTGTTTAACTCCTACCTCTTAAAGGGACCGAGAAAAAATGACCTTTTCTGCACTCCAATGTAAGTCAATGGGCGATTTTTTGGCTATGTGCTAGAAATGAAATTCAGTGCGGATTGGATGACAGGCACCCTAGGCACCCAGGATCGGCTTTAGTTTCACGTGTATCTCTTAAGCCGGCAGAGAAAACCCACCTGATATGCGCTCCACACAATTGAATAGAGACGCCGTTGATTTTCTATGGGAATTGCAGAAATGACTTCTAAGCCTCAAAATAATGACTTTTTTTCCTAAGGTGGTAGGAATGAAACTCAGTGCGGGCTGGATGGGGTCCCCCCTGGGCACCGCAGACCTAAGCTTGTTTAACTCCTACCTCTTAAAGGGACCGAGAAAAAATGACCTTTTCTGCACTCCAATGTAAGTCAATGGGGCGATTTTTTGGCTATGTGCTAGAAATGAAATCAGTGCGGATTGGATGACAGGCACCCTAGGCACCCAGGATCGGCTTTAGTTTCACGTGTATCTCTTAAGCCGGCAGAGAAAACCCACCTGATATGCGCTCCACACAATTGAATAGAGACGCCGTTGATTTTCTATGGGAATTGCAGAAATGACTTCTAAGCCTCAAAATAATGACTTTTTTTCCTAAGGTGGTAGGAATGAAACTCAGTGCGGGCTGGATGGGGTCCCCCCTGGGCACCGCAGACCTAAGCTTGTTTAACTCCTACCTCTTAAAGGGACCGAGAAAAAATGACCTTTTCTGCACTCCAATGTAAGTCAATGGGGCGATTTTTTGGCTATGTGCTAGAAATGAAATTCAGTGCGGATTGGATGACAGGCACCCTAGGCACCCAGGATCGGCTTTAGTTTCACGTGTATCTCTTAAGCCGGCAGAGAAAACCCACCTGATATGCGCTCCACACAATTGAATAGAGACGCCGTTGATTTTCTATGGGAATTGCAGAAATGACTTCTAAGCCTCAAAATAATGACTTTTTTTCCTAAGGTGGTAGGAATGAAACTCAGTGCGGGCTGGATGGGGTCCCCCCTGGGCACCGCAGACCTAAGCTTGTTTAACTCCTACCTCTTAAAGGGACCGAGAAAAAATGACCTTTTCTGCACTCCAATGTAAGTCAATGGGGCGATTTTTTGGCTATGTGCTAGAAATGAAATTCAGTGCGGATTGGATGACAGGCACCCTAGGCACCCAGGATCGGCTTTAGTTTCACGTGTATCTCTTAAGCCGGCAGAGAAAACCACCTGATATGCGCTCCACACAATTGAATAGAGACGCCGTTGATTTTCTATGGGAATTGCAGAAATGACTTCTAAGCCTCAAAATAATGACTTTTTTTCCTAAGGTGGTAGGAATGAAACTCAGTGCGGGCTGGATGGGGTCCCCCCTGGGCACCGCAGACCTAAGCTTGTTTAACTCCTACCTCTTAAAGGGACCGAGAAAAAATGACCTTTTCTGCACTCCAATGTAAGTCAATGGGGCGATTTTTTGGCTATGTGCTAGAAATGAAATTCAGTGCGGATTGGATGACAGGCACCCTAGGCACCCAGGATCGGCTTTAGTTTCACGTGTATCTCTTAAGCCGGCAGAGAAAACCCACCTGATATGCGCTCCACACAATTGAATAGAGACGCCGTTGATTTTCTATGGGAATTGCAGAAATGACTTCTAAGCCTCAAAATAATGACTTTTTTTCCTAAGGTGGTAGGAATGAAACTCAGTGCGGGCTGGATGGGGTCCCCCCTGGGCACCGCAGACCTAAGCTTGTTTAACTCCTACCTCTTAAAGGGACCGAGAAAAAATGACCTTTTCTGCACTCCAATGTAAGTCAATGGGGCGATTTTTTGGCTATGTGCTAGAAATGAAATTCAGTGCGGATTGGATGACAGGCACCCTAGGCACCCAGGATCGGCTTTAGTTTCACGTGTATCTCTTAAGCCGGCAGAGAAAACCCACCTGATATGCGCTCCACACAATTGAATAGAGACGCCGTTGATTTTCTATGGGAATTGCAGAAATGACTTCTAAGCCTCAAAATAATGACTTTTTTTCCTAAGGTGGTAGGAATGAAACTCAGTGCGGGCTGGATGGGGTCCCCCTGGGCCCCGCAGACCTAAGCTTGTTTAACTCCTACCTCTTAAAGGGACCGAGAAAAAATGACCTTTTCTGCACTCCAATGTAAGTCAATGGGGCGATTTTTTGGCTATGTGCTAGAAATGAAATGCAGTGCGGATTGGATGACAGGCACCCTAGGCACCCAGGATCGGCTTTAGTTTCACGTGTATCTCTTAAGCCGGCAGAGAAAACCCACCTGATATGCGCTCCACACAATTGAATAGAGACGCCGTTGATTTTCTATGGGAATTGCAGAAATGACTTCTAAGCCTCAAAATAATGACTTTTTTTCCTAAGGTGGTAGGAATGAAACTCAGTGCGGGCTGGATGGGGTCCCCCCTGGGCACCGCAGACCTAAGCTTGTTTAACTCCTACCTCTTAAAGGGACCGAGAAAAAATGACCTTTTCTGCACTCCAATGTAAGTCAATGGGGCGATTTTTTGGCTATGTGCTAGAAATGAAATGCAGTGCGGATTGGATGACAGGCACCCTAGGCACCCAGGATCGGCTTTAGTTTCACGTGTATCTCTTAAGCCGGCAGAGAAAACCCACCTGATATGCGCTCCACACAATTGAATTAGAGACGCCGTTGATTTTCTATGGGAATTGCAGAAATGACTTCTAAGCCTCAAAATAATGACTTTTTTTCCTAAGGTGGTAGGAATGAAACTCAGTGCGGGCTGGATGGGGTCCCCCCTGGGCACCGCAGACCTAAGCTTGTTTAACTCCTACCTCTTAAAGGGACCGAGAAAAAATGACCTTTTCTGCACTCCAATGTAAGTCAATGGGGCGATTTTTTGGCTATGTGCTAGAAATGAAATGCAGTGCGGATTGGATGACAGGCACCCTAGGCACCCAGGATCGGCTTTAGTTTCACGTGTATCTCTTAAGCCGGCAGAGAAAACCCACCTGATATGCGCTCCACACAATTGAATAGAGACGCCGTTGATTTTCTATGGAATTGCAGAAATGACTTCTAAGCCTCAAAATAATGACTTTTTTTCCTAAGGTGGTAGGAATGAAACTCAGTGCGGGCTGGATGGGGTCCCCCCTGGGCACCGCAGACCTAAGCTTGTTTAACTCCTACCTCTTAAGGGACCGAGAAAAAATGACCTTTTCTGCACTCCAATGTAAGTCAATGGGGCGATTTTTTGGCTATGTGCTAGAAATGAAATGCAGTGCGGATTGGATGACAGGCACCCTAGGCACCCAGGATCGGCTTTAGTTTCACGTGTATCTCTTAAGCCGGCAGAGAAAACCCACCTGATATGCGCTCCACACAATTGAATAGAGACGCCGTTGATTTTCTATGGGAATTGCAGAAATGACTTCTAAGCCTCAAAATAATGACTTTTTTTCCTAAGGTGGTAGGAATGAAACTCAGTGCGGGCTGGATGGGGTCCCCCCTGGGCACCGCAGACCTAAGCTTGTTTAACTCCTACCTCTTAAAGGGACCGAGAAAAAATGACCTTTTCTGCACTCCAATGTAAGTCAATGGGGCGATTTTTTGGCTATGTGCTAGAAATGAAATTCAGTGCGGATTGGATGACAGGCACCCTAGGCACCCAGGATCGGCTTTAGTTTCACGTGTATCTCTTAAGCCGGCAGAGAAAACCCACCTGATATGCGCTCCACACAATTGAATAGAGACGCCGTTGATTTTCTATGGGAATTGCAGAAATGACTTCTAAGCCTCAAAATAATGACTTTTTTTCCTAAGGTGGTAGGAATGAAACTCAGTGCGGGCTGGATGGGGTCCCCCCTGGGCACCGCAGACCTAAGCTTGTTTAACTCCTACCTCTTAAAGGGACCGAGAAAAAATGACCTTTTCTGCACTCCAATGTAAGTCAATGGGGCGATTTTTTGGCTATGTGCTAGAAATGAAATGCAGTGCGGATTGGATGACAGGCACCCTAGGCACCCAGGATCGGCTTTAGTTTCACGTGTATCTCTTAAGCCGGCAGAGAAAACCCACCTGATATGCGCTCCACACAATTGAATTAGAGACGCCGTTGATTTTCTATGGGAATTGCAGAAATGACTTCTAAGCCTCAAAATAATGACTTTTTTTCCTAAGGTGGTAGGAATGAAACTCAGTGCGGGCTGGATGGGGTCCCCCTGGGCACCGCAGACCTAAGCTTGTTTAACTCCTACCTCTTAAAGGGACCGAGAAAAAATGACCTTTTCTGCACTCCAATGTAAGTCAATGGGGCGATTTTTTGGCTATGTGCTAGAAATGAAATTCAGTGCGGATTGGATGACAGGCACCCTAGGCACCCAGGATCGGCTTTAGTTTCACGTGTATCTCTTAAGCCGGCAGAGAAAACCCACCTGATATGCGCTCCACACAATTGAATAGAGACGCCGTTGATTTTCTATGGGAATTGCAGAAATGACTTCTAAGCCTCAAAATAATGACTTTTTTTCCTAAGGTGGTAGGAATGAAACTCAGTGCGGGCTGGATGGGGTCCCCCCTGGGCACCGCAGACCTAAGCTTGTTTAACTCCTACCTCTTAAAGGGACCGAGAAAAAATGACCTTTTCTGCACTCCAATGTAAGTCAATGGGGCGATTTTTTGGCTATGTGCTAGAAATGAAATTCAGTGCGGATTGGATGACAGGCACCCTAGGCACCCAGGATCGGCTTTAGTTTCACGTGTATCTCTTAAGCCGGCAGAGAAAACCCACCTGATATGCGCTCCACACAATTGAATAGAGACGCCGTTGATTTTCTATGGGAATTGCAGAAATGACTTCTAAGCCTCAAAATAATGACTTTTTTTCCTAAGGTGGTAGGAATGAAACTCAGTGCGGGCTGGATGGGGTCCCCCCTGGGCACCGCAGACCTAAGCTTGTTTAACTCCTACCTCTTAAAGGGACCGAGAAAAAATGACCTTTTCTGCACTCCAATGTAAGTCAATGGGGCGATTTTTTGGCTATGTGCTAGAAATGAAATTCAGTGCGGATTGGATGACAGGCACCCTAGGCACCCAGGATCGGCTTTAGTTTCACGTGTATCTCTTAAGCCGGCAGAGAAAACCCACCTGATATGCGCTCCACACAATTGAATTAGAGACGCCATTGATTTTCTGGGAATTTAAAGTTTTATTGGAAGGAAAAGATGGTTTCATATAACATATAACATAAGCATTTTATATTAAGTAAGGATGTCATATTGCCACTGGTAAAGGATAGTATCATAAAATTGATGAACTACATATGAGTTTGGTTTAAGTTGGTGCTATGGAAGCTTGAAGTTGTTATATTATGACAACGTATTTTGCATCTTCTCTATTTTGTAAAAATATAATAACATGTAGTAATTTTTGTTTTATTGGCAAAACCGTATAATACAGTAAACATAACTGAGGTAATGGGGGAAAGGAGGGGAAGAGAAGGAAGAGGGGTGGGTTAAGGGTGGGTATGGAGATGTACGGCTGAGCATCTAATCCTATAGATAGCTATCCAGTTGAAAGAAGATGTTGGACCGCAGTCACTTTATTTAGAGGTGATTATTGCTATTCTTGTTTTGCTTACCTGCTTGTTCTATGTGTTGGTGACACGGAAGCATCTCAACATCCTTAAGTACAGTGGGATTTTATGAGTTTTGGTGTAAGATGTTTGGCAGGGTAAAGTAAATAGAAACGTCTGAGGGAAATGTTGAAATGTTAATATCAGTCCTCCCTCTAGTCAGTTGTGGGGGAGTATGAAGTTTTTCATGACTGGTTGTTTTCTTTTAGCTTGGACCATACCGCCCATCTAATTGTATGTTTTTGTTTGAGCTTTATGTCATCGCAATTAATTCCTCAGATCTAGCATATGTGTCAATGTCCTCCATCCACTCCTGTAACGTCGGGGAGATGGGGACTTCCATTTTTTTGCTATAATCGCTTTTGCAGCGGTCATTAAGAAGCCTATAATGGAGTTTTTATAGTGATGCTGAGGAAAGGTAGCATCATGAGTAGGGCCCTGTTGCGATTGTTCTGTATTTTTTAGTTCCAATATTTGGTTGCAAGTACCCACTACTTTGTTCCAGAAAGAAAGGATTCGTGGCAATTCCACCAAATATGCAACATTGAGCCACCTGACTCCCACATCTCCAGCACACATCATCTCTGTCAGGATACATGAGTTTAAGTCTAGCTGGGACCATGTCCATCTAGACAGTACTTTGTAGTTTTTCTCTTGTAAGCTGCATGATATCGAGGTTTTGTGCGTTAGATAAAATGCAGTTTCAGTCTCTTCTTTGGTGAAGGATGTATTTATCTCTTGTTCCCAGCTTTTTATAAATCTGGGGGAGACTCAATCCACATCTGTTATGAGTAGTTGTAGATTGTCGATACCGTGTAGAGATGGGGGAGTCAGAGGCGCAAAGTCTTTCAAAAGGCAGCAATTTTCTGTTCAAATTTAGGTTGTGTTTGTCTGTCGATAAATGACTGCAGTAGAGAGTATTGGTTTTGTATTATTTATTGTCTCCTGTCTCTCTAATTTCCTTATAGGGAAGATCTGCTATTGGTTTTAGGCCCTCTTTGTTTAGTAGGTCTCGGAAGGTGATTCCTGTGTTTGTGGGAATACCTAGGAATGAGTCGGTATGTAGCGCTGGTAGGAACCTAGATTTTTTCCCAATGGCATCATAGGTCCGTCGGACTGAATAAGCCCAAGGTGTCTGAGAATGAGAGTTTGCTAGTGCAAGAATTGTCGCGCTAATTGGGGATTGTGGGAGAGAGGAAATACTTTTCAGTAGATTTTTAGGAGTCCAGAAATGGCTGCAGTCAAAACCATTGTGATGCTTTCTAATTTTACCCATAGCTTTTTGTTTTTATAGTGGAAGCATTCTAGAACCCTATTAAGACTGCCGCTTGATGGTATAATTTCAACCTGGGGAGAGCTAGGCCTCCCTCTAGTTTGGGTCGTTGAAGTGTTTTTGTATTTAATCTGGCAGGTTTGTTTAGCCAAACAAATTTGGTCAAAGGGCGTTCATCCTGGCTAGGAAGGTGTGCGTAAGCACTGCTGGTACAGCCTGAAATAGATATAGTAGTCGTGGTATGACTTCATCTTCAGTATGTTAATCCTTCCTAGCCAGGAAATCCCTTTTCTCCCCAGTTTTGAAGATCTTCTTTGATCTTTTTTAATATAGGATTGTAATTTTCTTCAATGATATTTTTCTGAGAGATGGTTATTTTAGTGCTAAGTAACTAAGGGCTTTGTTGCACCAATGGAAGGGAAGTTTTCTTTTAGTTTTTTTGGTCCTCTGTCCGAGTGTTTATGCATAGGCTTCGCATTTGTTTTGTTGAGTTTATAGTTGCTGTGATATGTGTATTCTTTTATTGTGGCTATCAAGGCTGAAAGGGAAATATAGCGGGTTTTAAAAAGAGTAATGGTCACGCATAGGCCCGAGCGAGATGCTCTGAGTCTTTCTTTTAATGCCCTGATGTCAGGGTTTTGTCTAATCGCTATTAGCAAGTGTTCCATACACAGTATGTATAGAAGAGGGAGAGTGGCAGCCTTGTCTCGTTCCATTCCTTGATAGTCACTTTCTCTGACAGAGTACCGTTTTCTTTATTTTGGCTGTTGGGGAGTTGTAAAGGACATGATTTTTGATAGAATATTGGGGCCTAATCTATTTGTTTCAGTGTGGCCTCCATGAATCTCCAATCAACCCGGTCGAAGGCCTTCTCTGCGTCTAAGGCCAGAAATAAGGCACGCGTTTTTGAGATGTGAGCATAGTTAGCCAAAGAGAACGCTCTTAGGGTGTTGTCCTTAGCTTCCCTATTTGGGATAAAACCGCCTGATCCGGGTTGATCAGAAATTCAAGAGTGGAGCTAATCTATTTGCAATTATCTTGGCGAAAATTTTTGTGTCTATGTTTTAGGAGGGATATGGGC
>NW_027209103.1:0-33940 GCF_027789765.1 Dendropsophus ebraccatus
ATTAGCCTTATTAGAGCAGTAAAAGCAGTGCAAGCACCGCTAAGCAGCTAATACTTAGGATGATCTCATACAGGATCTGTGCCAAACTTACAGTGTGCACCATCTCACCAAGTCCGTATGGGATGGAAAGTACACCAATTGTGGTTCATGTATCCACAGGCTTTTACTGCAGCTTCCATTTTCATTAGAAGTGCTGGTATTGCAACGGGAACTGTAGGGAAGTGCGTATGACTGTTATACTTTTACAGAAAGAAACTGTTGGCGATGGTTATCAGAATATAACCTGATGTTTAAATCAGGTGTGTATGTTAACTGTGTTCTTTTAAGAATTTTGATTTACATATTTTCATATATCTAGATTTTAAAACAATGCTGAAATATTAGCATTTTTATCATGGCCACTAAATCCAATAATAAGCTGAAAGTTTCTGTTCTGTTGAAAAATCATTGCAAAGCCTCCTATGTATCATCACAGGCAGGATTACAGTGAAGAGTGATACAAGTATATATAAGATAAGACAAGATCAGACCATTCACAATAGAACATAGTCAAATACTGATGCTGGACAGAACAAAATGTGGCTATTCAGGGAAGGGAATTACTCCCACTGTTGGGGAGACCAGAGATTATAAACTCATATACAATTTTCTTCTGATTGGCCACAGGTCCTCTTTAAAGGATTGATGGAGAACCAAGGAAACCCAGAGACTTCATTAGAAAATAAGTCTTTGTGACAATGTAGAAGTGCTGACTTCTTTCTTGAGAACTTGAGCAGCCATGATTGTGATCTTTTGTTTTATTCCCTGTTTTTGTGTGGTTATCTTCAATAAATGTACCATCAGATATATTTGCTTTAAGTGTCGCATATGAATAGAACGGTGTCGGCACACCATTGTTTCTAATGGAGCCGCGTCATAGAACGGCGGGGTTTCCCTTCCATTGGGAGTGGGCCGGCCCACCTCCAGTGCTTCAGCCTGGGCCAGTGCTTGGTAATAGACCGGCACTGTGTGAGGAAACTGGGCCGTGGTTTAAAAAAAGGACTGCGGCACAACTTCCCCACGTCAGCGCCGCTCTATTCATATGCACACTTAAAGCAAATGTACTGTATTTTCTGGTGTTTAAGACGACTTTTTAACCAAAAAATCTTCTTAGAAGTTGGGTCGTCTTATACCCCAGGTACAATGTTGTGGGGAAATTCAAAAATGGCCGCATCCCCACCTTATGGGGCGACCACTATAAAAAAAAAAATTCTACTCACCTGTAACCTGTTCCTATACATAATAGCTGTTAACGATGTTTGTCGCAGATGTGAAATTATCAGCATTGTAATCAAGCTAAATTAGGCCAAAATATATCTAGGACCTTCTTTTTTACCATTTAACAAGAAGACAATACACTGCTCAATATCTTGCACCAGCCAAAATGTCATTATTATTTTTTTTTATGTGATTAAAATGTTTAAATAAAATAATGATTCAATAAAGAGGCACTGATGAAAGATGTATTTTAAAAAGCACTAAATTAAAATCTCATTAATATTTCAGGGAGAATATTTAGTGATTATATCTTGTCATCTGGATTTTTGACCTGTGTTTGAAGTTCACAGCAGGAAGAGATGGTGGGATTTGTGCACTATGGAGTAATACACGTGAATTACTGCACAAGTGTTCAATCAGCCAAAATAATTGTAAATAAAATGAATTACTGCTGCAGAAAATGTAAAAGTGTGACCAAATTTTGTAATTGGTTGTCCCCAGCTTACACTGATCTTGAGTAAACCTCATACTATGTCCTGCAAAACTACTGAACATCTCGTAACATTGTCAGAACAAGAACAGTTCTTCACCTTTACATTAGTAATTACCCTCTATTATAATACAAATACAGTGAAGGGTGGGGTAACTTAAAGGAACTATCCACGCTACATATTTTTTCACTTCTCTGTGTCATTGGCAGGAACATTGTAATATTTCTTTCTCAAGTAAATATGATCTACTTTTTCTTTGTTGATGCTTAAAGAGGCACTAACTATTCAGGTGTATCGATAAGTGTCATATTGTGGGGGATTTGGGATTGAATTTGTAGATATTCATGTTATAAAGCATACCTGTCATTAACAATAACTTTCGATATGTCATCAGGTATGTCAAAAGTTATTGATTGCAGCAGGTTTCACTGCAGAGACACACTGTGATCAGGAGATATAGCTGGGACAAGAGCGCAGCAGCAGCATGATACACTCCCCGACTGTATCTCCTGATCGACTAATTCTGACAATGTAAATCCCTAAGACTACATTATTTGAATTATAAGCAGCCAGAGAGTGAATCGGGCTGCTGCTGTGCTCTCAATAACAATAACTTTTGACATGCCTGATGACATGTTATTTTTAATGACTATGACTCCTAACTATACATGTGGACTTTATTTCATCCCACCTGAATTGACAAACTGTGATATCAGGCATGTATTACATACCTACTGAAAATCAGAGGGAGAATCCTAATGCAGAGCTAGAGAGCGGTGTTGGGAGAAATGCCAAAGCCCATTAAAGTCCACATGGCTTCACCAGCATGCATAACAAACAACTAAAGTAAAGCACAGTAAATAAGTAGCATATTATCATCATTAATATTCTTTTAACAAAAACAGAAAGAAGGTGGACATCCCCTTTAAATATTATAAATAATCATTCTGTCTCTATGGTTCTTTTATAACATGGAGGTATACGCACCCTAAATTAACCCTGTTATTTGTCTGTTTGTGGTCCGGGCTGCACTGTTTACCAGGCTAAACAATTATTCTGTGTAAAAAATGTCATTATGAGATACAAACTATACATGAAACGGCAAGATAGAGGAAGATGGAGGAAGATGCAAAATGACAGACAAGAGAAACTCTTCAGATTGGGGCGGTTCAATCTTTTGTTTTCCAGTAAGCTCAATGATTGGCAGGCAAAATAAACACTTGCTGAAAGCTTGTATCAATGTAATTGTATAATTGCAGGCTGCTCTGGCACGATGGTGATGTGCTGATAATCACTTTGAGATGTTGGTCGTGGCAGAGGCTGCTGTGACACCATCATGGTAGCAGTCGAGCTTTTTCTCTTGTCCTACTACTACTGATAAGCTTTCGAGAATCCTTCAAATTGCCAGTGACATATGATGCTTTGGTGACAGCATATCTTGGTATTTTCTTTCTGTATCAGTAGTTTGGATCTGTAGCTCTCCTGCCAGTGTGAACCTGCAACTCCCATGATTATCCTGACTTCTTGACAATGACTGCAAAGCCACAAATAGATGATGCCTCTGCACTATATTATATACTCAATATGGAGAAGAAACATGGACACAAAAAAAAATAATATTTTGTGGATGCTTTAGAAAAAAAATATCTATATGCAGTGGTCAGTAGATGGTTCTCCACTTCAGTCCCCAAGTACCCCCAACTGGTCATGTTTTGAGGATTTTACATGTAATATAATTATAGTCAGTGCATCAGGTATCACCACATGTGTTATTTGTATGGGATATCCTCAACAATGGCCTATTGGGGGTAACTGGGGACTGGAGTTGAGAAGCACTGCTCTAGAGAGAGGAAGCACCCTAACTTTGGTGATTGAGAGGTACCCTCTGCCTCTCTCTGTACTCCTGGTTATTTTTTACCATATGATGCACACATACATCTGCTACTTCTGCAGTGTCATCTGTTTCATTCCATCTCTGCAGCATCCATACATTTCATTACTTTATCTGGGTCATTTGACCATCACTCAGACCACCAGAAAATGACACGGCTTTATGTGTTTCAGGATGTGATCTGTCCTGGGTCAGCTGGCTGACTTCCTGTAAACGTAGGATGGCATTAAAACCTGCAAGATTCCTCCTGGCAGCTCCCAGACCCCACCCCTAATAGATATGTAAGATGCTACTTTTCTATGGGATTAAAATATATAGTTATACACCTCCACCGACAATGACAAATCTTAATAAAACAACCCAGTTGTGATTATAGGTCAAATCATTCCTTGTGGCAATATTTTTGTACAAAATGCACTTTGAATAAGAAAATGTAACTGCATTTAATGTGAACTGACACCAACCCACTTATAGGTTTACTCTGTTCATCTGGCTTAACCCCAGCAGTCAGTAGCATATAGTTGGATTTATAAGGACTCATATGATTATAATCACAATTGAGGTGTTTTATGAAAATCTGAAGTTTAAAAGGCCCTTTAGAAATACTATATGGTTTATGTATACTGCAATAAGGTCTCAGAGCAAGTGCTGCAAAGAGACTCCCACCCCCTCTTTGCAAAACCAGAGCGATCATGGGATATGTAGGCAGCATTAGGAAATCATTTTAGTGGAGAAATAGGAATCAACATAGCTGGAAACATCAGCAAAAATAAGTAAACACAATGCCTTCACAGAAACTAGGTTTAGATAAGCAAATAAACAAAAACCCACAGTTACTTTAAAAGTACACCAGTGCTATAAATGGGATATTAGACACTCGTCCATGTTTACAGCTTGACCCAGGAGCATCTCTTCAGGCAACAAGGCTCATGTTGAAGAATCCCTGATACAATATAATGCACAATACCTTTTTACTTTGGTCTAAACCAAAGCTTTACTAAGTTCAGTGTCTTTTTAGTTAATTACCTAGCAGCAATTTTACATTTTTACAAATGTTTCTTAGATGGTCAATTATTATGTGGGAAGCCTGCAGGAAGGCTACAGGATAGCAATTAACCCCTAAATGTATAATGCAATGGTGCCTGTGGTTTTTCACTTGAGAGACTGTCAGTGCATGCAGGGCAATGTAGTCTTGCAACAGCTGGAGAGCCACAGGTCTCAGACTACTTTTATAACATATTGCACATTACAGCACTGTATGGTGCACTGTATGACACCATATCATAGAATTATTCTTTTTCTATAAGTAATACAGGTGGGGCATGTCACAATTTCTTTCTTCCAGATTCGGTATAAACCTGGAGGCATAGTTATTATAGCTCTGTGCAACACTGTCCATAACCAAAATACACTTGTGTGCATGTGGTCTTACGCAAATAGGCTTTTCTCAGAAATGCACAATTAAATGTAGCTATTGTATGGTGAGTTGATCAGATTGCCACAGTAATAAAGCAGATGTATCGAACACATGAAATAATGCAGGAGACATCTGGATTACCGGACCGCATGGTAACCACATTTGTACATAGGAAAACAAAGAAAGCTGTATGTAATATAAGTGCACTGCAGCTGGGTGTTATATATTTGCAATCTCTTATATAATCATATCTTCATATAACCTTGTAATACATTTCAATCGCCTTCTAGTAAATCTATCCCACTCTGTGTTGAAAGTTGGGAAATTAAGCCATAATCAAACAGGTGTAACCTAAGAACACCAGATTCATCAAGTACGTGTGAACCGTTCTGGGCAAGAAAACAACTTATCAAACAGTTGACGTTCATCCTGGCTATTCAATAAACTCTCAAATTATGGATTTCATGCAGCTATTTCTTACTCAAACTAGGTGCAAACTATTTCCAGATGTTTAAATGGCTCCCTATATGTCAGCTTGGCAGTTGTGTTAAAGCATGATGTACTGACCCCAGAACAAGGCCCCCTTTTCTTTTTTTCTTTTTTTTTAAACCTATGGTTCCATACAGTGGTGTCTGCTGTACAGAAGGTGATTTAAAAGCAGGAGGAAGGCTTCCTGTAATAAGCTTTGAACATCCAGAGCTCAGTAAAAGAGCATTCTCCCTGGAGAATATCTCACAATTCTGGAGAAAACACAGGATCAAAGGAATTAGGTGCCTTCAGAGTGCAAATTCTAAACTGCCATTCAAGCTTGCCACAAATTAGTGTTTCTTTTATTAGACTGATTCTGTAGACTTTGTGCTGCGGTGATTCTATTTCATAAAGCTCTGCTATGAGCAAGCTAAACATGAAACACATGCGGACACAGGAAACCCCATTGGAAACACAAGAAGGTGCACAAATAAACTGTACCTTGTAATAAAACAGGAGATTTTGGGTCAGGCTTAGGCACCCTATGGCCCTCTACAAGCACCAGCATGCGAGAACAGCTAGAAGGTCTTGTCAATTCACAACAAGGGGTTAAGAGACCTTGTATTTCACCTTAGAACCAAACTACTTGTCTGTGTCCATCAACACTAAAAAAATCTTTCTCTGTACTGAATCTCATAGGTGCAAATATGTTTTGCTGTTCATGTAATGTCATCTATAGGTGTGTAGTCAGATATCCCTATTTGCAATTAGAAAACTTTAAAGTAACCATCATAAAGTAGATGCCCATCCTATCTATCACAAGACTAAGTACAAACCCTCAGTACCATTTATTATTGCTTATGTGGATAACAGTAGTTGTGGGTGAATAACTCCTAGTTCCAGATTGTCATTTGGGAAAAAAATTTAATGAGAACTCTTAGCAAAAACAAGGCAAAGAAAAACAATATGATCCAATGCTTGCCATACAAAGCAAATAGAAGCCAGCAAAAATACTGTACTTACTGTACAAGAAATACTGTGAGATCATTTGCAGTGTAAGAAAAGATTTATGCATAAAAGCTGTCAGAAATGTTGAATCAATACAGTGTTTGTGGCTTTCTGACTAAATACAGTTTAAAATAATGGATTATCCTGTATTGGATATTGGATTTTTTGGATTGCCCTCTCGTTTTTCTGCAGTAATGTAGGTTAGTGGAGGAATAATGGTCTAAACAGGTGGCTAATATGTAAACAGGTGACTAGTACGGTTATGGAGTAGTATACATCTCAGGCTGGAAGCCAATGTGGGATGGTAAAAATCCAGGTTTGATAGCAGAGCTATTCTGCTGCGCCATTGTTTGAGGTAACTGTTGGGTCTGGGTGCGGAAAGGCAGGCATATTGCCAGTGCGACCTGTCATTCTACTCCCTTAGATATTGCAACTAGATGGTTACCCAGTTAAATTACTGGTCTATAAAAGGTTGCAAGTAGTGATAAGCAAACTTGCTGAACATTCAGGTTCGCCTAAACCCAAATGCTCTGCATTTGACTTCCAGTGCCTCTAGAAGTTGGATGCAGCCATAGGGAGTCCTGAAAAACAAGGATCCATGGTTTCCTGACAGCCCTAGGCCTGCATCCAACTTCTCCAGCCACCGGGAGTCAAATGCAGAGCATTTGGGTTTAGGCGAACCTGAACATTCAGCAGCTTGCTCAACACTAGTTGCAAGTAATCCAGACTGGCAGATGGAGGGGGGGAATATGTTTTGCCCTGCACTATGAAAGCTTGGATAAGCAAATCTTATGTCCACCCTGCTTTTAGATTTTCAGGTGTTTATTCTGATGTCTTAATTTTTCTTATGCACATCTCCCTCTAATGCAGAGAAAAACAATTACGCTGTGGACTTCTATGTATATTGCATTTACTCATTTCTCTGCTTCTGATCAGCCACCATCTTGACTTTTTAGATGTCATCCTGCTTTCTCTCTCTCTGTGCTTTGCTATGAATCCCATGGTGAATCAGCACAGCATCACATTGACAGGAGACTAAAACCAGTAACATCTCAGCCTGCTGGGATGACAGTGTAATAATCCTTACCTCTACATTCTAAATAAGCTAAGAATTATACAGAATAGTTGAAGAAAGGCTGTGCTGTCATCAACTCCATTATAACCAGGAGCTGTCTAATCATCATCAGTGACTGCAATAAAAGGGTCTATCCTGTCGAGAACTTATGTGGAACAGTCCAAGCAATTTCATCAGACAGGAGGTTGCTTAGATGGAGATCCCATTTAAAGCACAGAAACACATGTAATTTCCAGGGGGTCACCAATGCCAATGAAAGAAAGGGATCCCATAAGTTTCAGATAGAAAGGGATAGCTAAAAAAGGAAATACTGGTTATATATATATATATATATATATATATATATATATATATATATATATACTCACCGGCCACTTTATTAGGTACACCTGTCCAACTGCACGTTACCACTTAGTTTCTAATCAGCCAATCACATGGCGGCAACTCAGTGCATTTAGGCATGTAGACATGGTCAAGACAATCTCCTGCAGTTCAAACCGAGCATCAGTATGGGGAAGAAAGGTGATTTGAGTGCCTTTGAACGTGGCATGGTTGTTTGTGCCAGAAAGGCTGGTCTGAGTATTTCAGAAACTGCTGATCTACTGGGATTTTCACGCACAACCATCTCTAGGGTTTACAGAGAATGGTCCGAAAAAGAAAAAACATCCAGTGAGCGGCAGTTCTGTGGGCGGAAATGCCTTGTTGATGCCAGAGGTCAGAGGAGAATGGGCAGACTGGTTCGAGCTGATAGAAAGGCAACAGTGACTCAAATAGCCTACCGTTACAACCAAGGTAGGCAGAAGAGCATCTCTGAACTCACAGTACAGCGAACTTTGACGCAGATGTGCTACAGCAGCAGAAGACCACACCGGGTGCCACTCCTTTCAGCTAAGAACAGGAAACTGAGGCTACAATTTGCACAAGCTCATCAAAATTAGACTGTAGAAGATTGGAAAAACGTTGCCTGGTCTGATAAATCGATTTCTGCTGCAACATTCGGATGGTAGGGTCAGAATTTGGCGTCAACAACATGAAAGCATGGATCCATCCTGCCTTGTATCAACGGTTCAGGCTGGTGGTGGTGGTGGTGTCATGGTGTGGGGAATATTTTCCTTGGCACTCTTTGGGCCCCTTGGTACCAATTGAGCATTGTTGCAACGCCACAGCCTACCTGAGTATTGTTGCTGACCATGTCCATCCCTTTATGACCACAATGTACCCAACATCTGATAGCTACTTTCAGCAGGATAATGCGCCATGTCATAAAGCTAGAATCATCTCAGACTGGTTTCTTGAACATGACAATGAGTTCACTGTACTCAAATGGCCTCCACAGTCACCAGATCTCAATCCAATAGAGCATCCTTGGGATGTGGTGGAACGGGAGATTAGCATCATAGATGTGCAGGCCGACAAATCTGCAGCAACTGTGTGATCATCATGTCAATATGGACCAAAATCTCTGAGGAATGCTTCCAGCACCTTGTTGAATCTATGCCACGAAGAATTGAGGCAGTTCTGAAGGCAAAAGGGGGTCCAACCCGTTACTAGCATGGTGTACCTAATAAAGTGTCCGGTGAGTGTATATATATATACACTACCGTTCAAAAGTTTGGGGTCACCCAAACAATTTTGTGTTTTCCATGAAAAGTCACACTTATTCACCACCATACGTTGTGAAATGAATAGAAAATAGAGTCAAGACATTGACAAGGTTAGAAATAATGATATGTATTTGAAATAACATTGTTTTTACAATTACAGCATTGCACACCTTTGACATTCTAGCTATTAATCTGTTGAGGTAAGCTGGAGAAATTGCACCCCACGCTTCTAGATGCAGCTCCCACAAGTTAGATTGGTTGGATGGGCACTTCTGGCGTACCATACGGTCAAGCTGCTCCCACAACAGCTCAATGGGGTTCAGATCTGATGACTGTGCTGGCCACTCCATTACCTATGATAGAATACCAGCTGCCTGCTTCTGCTGTAAATAGGTCTTGCACAATTTGGAGGTGTGTTTAGGGTCATTGTCCTGTTGTAAGATGAAATTGGCTCCAATCAAGCGCTGTCCACTGGGTATGGCATGACGTTGCAAAATTGAGTGATAGCCTTCCTTATTCAGAATCCCTTTTACCCTGTACAAATCTCCCACCTTACCAGCACCAAAGCAACCCCAGACCATCACATTACCTCCACCATGCTTAACAGATGGCGTCAGGCATTCTTCCAGCATCTTTTTATTTGTTCTGCGTCTCACAAACGTTCTTCTTTGTGATCCAAACACCTCAAACTTGGATTCATCTGTCCACAACACTTTTTTTCCAGTCTTTCTCTGTCCAATGTCTGTGTTCTTTTGCCCATCTTAATCTTTTTCTTTTATTGGCCAGTCTCAGATATGGCTTTTTTCTTTGCCAATCTGCCCTGAAGCCCAAAATCCCGCAGCCGCCTCTTCACTGTAGATGTTGACACTGGGTGTTTTGCGGGTACTATTTAATGAAGATGCCAGTTGGGGACCTGTGAGGCTTCTGTTTCTCAAACTAGAGACTCTAATGTGCTTATCTTCTTGCTTAGTTGTGCAATGCGGCCTCCCACTTCTTTTTCTACTCTGGTTAGAGCCTGTTTGTGCTGTCCTCTGAAGGGAGTAGTACACACCGTTGTAGGAAATCTTCAATTTCTTAGCAATTTCTCGCATGAAATAGCCTTGATTTCTAAGAACAAGAATAGACTGTCGAGTTTCAGATGAAAGTTCTCTTTTTCTGGCCATTTTGAGCTTTTATTTGACCCCACAAATGTGATGCTCCAGAAACACAATCTGCTCAAAGGAAGGTCAGTTTTGTAGCTTCTGTAATGAGCTAGACTGTTTTCAGATGTGTGAACATGATTGCACAAGGGTTTTCTAATCATCAATTAGCCTTCTGAGCCAATGAGCAAACACATTGTACCATTAGAACACTGGAGTGATAGTTGCTGGGGATGGGCCTCTATACACCTATGTAGATATTGTACCAAAAAACAGACATTTGCAGCTAGAATAGTCAATTACCACATTAGCAATGTATAGAGTGTATTTGTTTAAAGTTAGGACTAGTTTAAAGTTATCTTCCTTGAAAAGTACAGTGCTTTTCCTTCAAAAATAAGGACATTTCAATGTGACCCTTTTGAAAGGTAGTATATATATATATATATATATATATATACAGTATATATGTATATATTAGCCACATACATACAATTACCAGTATGATAAAAAAAAAAATTATGAGCATGTATAAAAAGCCAAACTAGTCAAACTTTAATTTTTCCTAACAATATGGTCCAAAGAGAGCACAAACTTCTGATTTACAACAAATGAGCTCTTATACACCCTGAGATGTGTGGCTGCCAGACACACTTGGCGTCACCTGTATCCGAGACAGTGAAGCAACGAACAGATACAAATCCAAGCTTTATAATCTATAGGAATTAAAAAAAAAAAAAAAAATAAGAAACCTGTTTTGCAATAACATTTGCAATAACCATGTGTTCATGGATACAAATAAACTCAATGGAAGTATGCAATGTTATATCTTTGTGAGAAAAACTGGGCACAGACTGGCACCAGGGGCGTATTTTAGGCGGTGCTAAGGTGGCAGTGACTGCTGGGCCCAGGTGCACGAAGAGCTCCAAAGGCCCCTCCGATACATAAAGACAACTAAAACCATCTGCAAAGTGCTAAAGTTGTACGATTATCCGTAGCTCCAGCTGACACAAAATTTGGTTTACAGACTTATACAATTGGTGCTTTACTGGCAAAAGAGCTATTCTACAGTACCATTAGCAATAGATAAGGTAATTGTACACAAAGACTGAATAAGTAGCTTGTGTACGGCACAAACCTCCTAATACACTTGTCTTTTATACCCATAATTGTCATACATGTCCATTATGCTAATACATATACCATAGAGACAATACACATAGAACACTTGTCTTCATTATCAGGCCATGCAGCTACTTCCCTTGTTTCTTGTGATAGAGATATCATTCCAGAACATTCCTTTATCATCTAATAAACAAGGTCAGGAAGCCTCGCTCATCTTTCAGCCAATCACAGCACAAGCTATGTTTATAGCACATTCTGCCCTGGCCACTGAGTCTGAATATGCCCCAATAAAGGCCAATTTACACTTGTTAATTATCATCCTGATTTACTCATCTCTAAACCATTGTAATGATAACTGATTAATTTTAGAAAAGGAATAGATGGATGATAAAATTATCTTTTATTGTTTCTTATCAACTGTCAACATGACAAAAAGCATTTCTGCCCAGCACACAGTTAAGTCACTAACTTCAACATGGTTGACTGTGTTCCTCAAACATCATGTGGTCCATCGAGAAATATAAAACACACCACACTGTACAAGACTTTGGAATCTGTATACACAAATTACCCCAAACCCAATGATAACTACATCGATGAAATATTAGCACCATACCTTGAGTGTGTAATACCACCATATTGTAATCGGATAACACCACCATACTAAACTGGGTAACACAAACTTACCCAAACTAACCATACACCACCACTATTCTGTTTCTGTGTTTTGTTTTGCAGTGTTTGAACACTGGTTTATCTGCCCACTTGGTTTGGTGGACACACCCAACTGCACCTGCTGAATTCTGTCTGGATATGCCATGGTTAATCTTTGTTTTGGTTCTGCTGTGACTGACAGGTTTTTCCTGCCAGTGAATTTGTTTTGTTGTCAGGTGTCTGTGCTTGTAGATCAGGGGGATGGTCCAATTACATTCTGGATCAGAACCCTGGCCTCCTATATAACTAACCCCAGTCTGTGTTCTCATTGCTGGTTATTGACTTATTATCTGCCTGCTTGTGTCTTCTGTTATTTATCTCTTTATCTTTGCCTTGTATCTTTGACCTCCCCTTGCTTGCCATCTGCCCCTGACCATATTGCCTGGACTTTGACTTCTCCTATACGATTATGATTTTGTACTTTTGCTGCCCAATTGTTGTGACCCGGACTGTTCACAATTCTTTATTGTCTTTGTTTGTCTTTCATTGTTGCGTGTTACACTTTATCAGTGCAGGACCGCCTTTGTGGTTGTCAGCGGCTGCCTAGGGCCGTTTGAGGCAAGTAGGTAGAGACGGTTTGTGGGTTCAGCATCAGGGCTCACTGTCTTGGCTTGTTCCTGCCGTCCGGTTCATGACAACTACCATACCATGACTTGATAATACTATTATATCACAACTGAATCACCATACTGAAACCATACCATTATACCATATCATAACTAGATAACCATAGTAAAACTAAATAGCAGTTGAATAAAAGTACCATACAGAAACTTAACACCACACTGCTGCTAAATAATAATAATAATAATAATAATAATTTTTTTCCTGCCATAAGTTTTTTCCTGCCATTTGCAGTCCAAAAAGTTGCTTAAACCAGAATTTTCTGCATTTTAAAGAAAACATGCCATTTACCCAAAAACCCACAAAACCAAAACACTTTGGGGGACATTTACTAAGGAGTCTTATGTGTGTGACTTTTCTAATGAGGATTGGAGTACATTTTATTCCAATATCTTGAGACTGATTTATTAAAACGTGGCACTGCCATAGTGATTGTATCTAAGTAAAAAGTCACTGAAAATCAAAAATTGTGCAAGCATATTGACCTGGTACTGACCAGACGTAGGCCTGCACCGCTATGTGCAACTTTTTAAAAAGTGGCAAATCATAAATTGGGCGCTAATTCCCGGAAATTGTAAACTTTTGCTGAATACTCAAAACAGGTAGATAAAAAAATGTTGCATCTAAAAAATATTCACCAATCGAATACTGGTTCATAAATAGAACTCAAAAATGGGTGAAAAATCCAATAATTCACCTAAAAATATGCGCAAATCCCTTTGCAAATCCCTAAATTTCCCCCTTTGTATTTCACTATAGACCTTAAAGGGGTTATCCAGCGCTACAAAAACATGGCCACTTTCCCCTTACTGTTATCTCCAGTTTGGGTGGGGTTTTGAAACTCAGTTCCATTGAAGTAAATGGAGCTTAATTGCAAACTGCACCTGAACTGGAGACAACAGTAGGGGGAAAAGCGGCCATGTTTTTGTAGCACTGGATAACCTCTTTTATGTAACATCTGGAAGCAAAAGAGGCTTTAACAATGCCAATGTTTAATATGTTGGTCTGAGGTAAAACTATACTGAAGTAAGATGCACCAAGCTTATCAATTATTACATGGGGTGATTATTGGCTCAACAGGCAGACACAGCAAAAACACAGCAATTAGCTGACAAGCAATTGCCTGTTCATTGGATGATCATGTTGTGTTGACCTGTCAAAAATTCTTTGGCCACACATCTCCGGTGTAGTAAGGTGTGTGCGTCTGATGAGTGATGGCAGCAAAGGGTCACATGAGAAGTTTTGTTGGTTTGGCCCTCCATGCATACTGCTCAAGCGTTGTAATAGGTTCAGTAAACAAGATTGACACTCATGTACTGCAACTATTAGGCTGTCTAATAAGACCTTAAGTCTTTGGAGAAAATGCTAATATCCATATATATTCTATATGCCCTCAAGTAGTACTATTTGGTTCCCACCAAGAGCTGCACAGTATTTGGCAGTCGGTGCTTTGAAACTGCAAACTCCATCTGGTTGTAACCACTTAACTGGAGTCTATGAAGACAGGCCATAAACTTATACGAAGTGCACAGCTAATGGTGTGTGTGTGAAGGCAGCATCCTCTATTTTAGCTGGACACTGTAAACCGCAGAATTTGGATTCTTGAGGTTCATAATATATGATTAAGAAATGTACATTGGAGTCATAGTTTAACTTTTATTCCTAATGAAGTTAGGCTTATATATATACATATGGATAACATTATATACTATGCAATAGCATATGTTTTCTGCACTTACCAATACAGTAAAAAAAAAAAAAGGTATTCCAGAGTCTAGAGGATAAAGGACCAGTCCAAAAGATTCCTCTTTGGACCTTTGTTGGGTCATTTGAGACATATGTCTACATTTATGTCGACATGGACATGGAGACATATGTGGACATGGACAAATCCAGTTATGGTTTCATACAGACGCACCATCTAGTCGCACATGAAGTTTACATAAGTATATGCACAGTATTTTGCACACCACACCCAAAAAAATGAAATCTCTGCTACAGGCTTTTTCATGTTCCAAGTTATTTGTAGATGGGCATATTTCAATATATATTGGGTCTAGAAATAAGTGTCCTCACAACATGGATACAACTAGTCTACAATAAATGTGGCAATTGTTTCCTAGATACTAGGTCACATTCTCATAAGGAGTAACTTACAACATGCCGCCTTCAATATACGCAGTGACACTTACGTGTAACTGCAGTTCTTACAATTTTAGGCTAAATCACGACAAATTGTCAACATTGTGACATTTACTTTAGATCTGCTAAAACATTATTAACAGTCTTCATAAAGTCATTAAGAATTTCATGTTATATGCTGTAATAAAGGCATTTGGAAAAAGCACACATTTTATCTCTAATGTCAATTAGTACAGAAAGAGAGGAGTAAGACATTAATGCTCCACTGCTGAAATCCATTTATTTCAACCTATCTGCAACAATGTTCTGTCTCGTCAATATATATTTAGTGCAGGCAGGTATATACCTCCCGATAAGAGACACCTGCATCATTTCTGCAATAATATATACACAAGCTGCAGATAGGGAAGATCAATTATTTATGCACTCCTCTCAAAGTACCTAAGTAATGGATGGAATGTTCTCCTGGACCAGTAAATTGATAGAGCTTACACGTTTTCAGGGAATGCTTTAAAATAGATAGACTATTAGGGTTACATCGAAAGCAGATCTACTGCTCTTTGCGGTATATCATATGGTATCATTGTTCTCATGGATACATTAGGATTGATCTGGTCATATTAGGAGTGCTAGTGGAGAACTGACATGTCCATCAGAGCATCCTCCATGTCTGTGCTGGCTTTGTCACCACTCAGTCCTGTACATGTCTTAGGAGCCAGGGGCCGGTGATGTCGCAGGACTGGGTCCTTGGCTTTCCCCTAATTAGCACTAATGCTGTGAAGGTTGTTCACTTGCCCTGGCTGAGGAGAATGTTAATTAATATGGCAAGAAGACGATGAGGAGACAGACGGAGGGTTCAAGGCCAGCATGTGTGCCCCTGACCTCCAGGTCAAGTGAAACAGGACGAGGGGGGATGTCATGGGCAGGGAAGCAAGCTGCATCTATAGCACTTAGGAGACAATGAGTTGCCTTGCTGTGACTGCATTATAGAATCACAGCCCCAATCTGCCGCATTGAGAACAAATCAACTTGTGGCGGACTCTTGTGCGGCTTCTTTCTGTTCACTTGTTTCCTTTTTACTTTGGAAACAATCAAAGGAAGCTCTCTGAATGGTGTAGTGTCAGGAGTCTCCTGTGTGCACATTTAGACTCAGGGAGCATCCCTTTGCCACACCGCCTGAATCGTATCTCTTTCCTTGTGCATTGTGCCTTTCACGTCTGAGGACAAGAGTACAGCTCTTCAGATGGCATAAAGCACAACAAGGAATACTCAGGTCAGCGTCCTCATACCTGCGTTCTGTCGGAGAGTCACAAAGTGGCTGGCTAAAGGCCGATTTTATTTTATTTATTCATTTAGAGCCACAGTGGGTATGGATTGCAGCTCTTACAAAATCTTCACAAGATAGATAGATAGATAGATAGATAGATAGATAGATAGATAGATAGATAGATAGAATTTTCCTTTTATGTCTGGGTATGTTCACACTATGTACAAAAAAAAACAAAAAAGATGTGTGCTTTTTCTATTTAAAAAGACGTCTGTTTTTAAGTCAATGAAATGAGTGATGTCCAATCCGCACAGTATATTAAATAACGGACGTCTACACTGGATGTTATTTTTAGTTGTTTACACACAATTTTTGCCAAACAGCAAAATGACAGACGTCATTTTAAACTCAAAACGACAGACGTCATTTTTTCTTTTCAAAAACGTATAGGGAAAAAACATAGTGGGAACATAGCCTTTATGTTTTTATACGCACATAGGGGGAGATTTATCAATTATGAAGTAAAGTGAAACTGGCTCAGTTGCCCCTAGCAACCAATCAGATTCCACCTTTCATTCCTCACAGATTCTTTGGAAAATGGAAAGTGGAATCTGATTGGTTGCTAGGGGCAACTGAGCCAGTTTAATTTTACACCATGTTTGATAAATCTCCCTCATAGACTGTAAGAATGGATCCTTCTGTGTGTGAGCAGTGTCCTGACATCTTCAAATGGCATCTTTCCCGTGACCTGGTGCAGCAAGCATTGCACCATTAGGATAAATGCACACTAGAAAGGCTTGCTACTCAGAAGTTTGCACAGCAAATCTGGAGCACATTACAGTAGATGTGATTTTTGTAATCTCATCTGTATATAGAAGGAATTTTTCTGACCAAACTGACCTGTGATGTCTATTTGTATTGCATATGTGTTGCAAAGTTTCTCTTTTGCAATCAGTGGGAAAGTAAACAATTTTCTAAAATTAATCCAGCTACTGCACATTTACATAGAATGAAATCTACTGTGTCTTAGTACTGAGAAAAGACTATACTCTTTACATAGTTAAATCGAAACCTCATTCTTATTTTAGATTGTGTAATCATGAAATTGTGTAGTTTTACTATAACCAAACTTTTCTGTGTTTCCCGTGCTTATATCTTACATCAGACTCACATCCAATAAATTATTTGGTAGCTTTATATCTAAGCCTCATCCACAATGCAGAATCATGTGCATATACATATACATATCCAAGCATATGGAGCAGTTCCCTTGAAATAATGGCAATTTTATTAATAGGCAAAGTCAAATATCTCTTAGGAACAAAAATCTGGTAAAATTATAAAGAAAATAAAGAACTTGCAAAAATGAAGCCGGACGTTTCTGTGTAGCACACAAGTGCAATATACCATACAAGATACTCTGTACTCAATGATTTATATATCTGTTGAAGTATATGTAAATATTAATATACATTTAGATAATACTATAATGTTTAATATTCTGAGGTTTTTCTTGTGCAAAATTTCAGCTTTTTGATTTTTCAGCCTTGACAAATCTCTGACTCTGATTTCTCTACCAGTATCCATTTTTTTTCCTTCTTTGATCCCTGCCTATTCTTTATCCTTCCTCTCCTTTCTCCGCATCTATCTCTTGCTAAGGCGATCCATTGTCAAGGCAAGTTCACTTCCATCGAGAGGTCAAAAGGTTCCCCACTCCATATCCCCCCTCCTCTTCTGCCAACACATGCATATGCAGAGAGACGGAAAAGAAATTTGATTAATTGAAGTGGCCAGATTGCAGGCACAGCTAATAGCCATACTGAATTTATCCTCTGAACTAGATCTTGGCTTGATGTGTCCTGAACACTAGCCAGCTGCTCCATGACCCCAGCTCATGACTATGAACCAGCCCCGTGGTAACTAAACTGTTTGCCTATAGGGGTCTGATCTAGACAAATGAGCTTGTTCAATGATTGCTGGAAGACGTCGATAAAATGCAACATTCAATACAATTGTGCACATTTTTTTATTCCTTAAGCATAGCAACAAGAGTCAAGATCCTCTCAGTACAATACCAATGTGTTAATTATATTGTGTAGTCTCTATGGTATGTTCTGATTAGGAAACTATTAGTTTTATGTCGGCCATAGATGTTATTCCCTCATTATTAGAATGATCATTCTGAAACATTACATCAATGAATATGTTTGTATAGATCTACTGTATTTTCGTACTTGGAAGAGGGAAGAATTCCATGCACACTTCAGTACCCCTTTAAGTTCTGTTCACCTTTGTGCCAGAGGTTCCAGAGCCTTTGCTGCAAATTCTATTGTTGCTGCCAGGAAAAATTGAACTTTATGAAACCCTAATTTTTTCCATTGAAATGACAGACACCTTGCCAAAACCTTATGAACTGCATTAGAGGTATATAGCACCTGTCAGATTCTGGTGCATTGGATATCATTGTTACCATTAAGATTTGTGCATGTTCGCCAGCAACTCCTTAATTCCGCTTCTCACCAAAGCAGCGATTGGTGCAATCACGATATCAGATCACGCCCCTGTCACACTTTCCTTAACTTTCCCCTCTCTACATGATAGAGAATGGAGATGGAGACTGAATGAAACATTGCTAGACTCACCCATTTTCAGAAACAAAGTAACAACACACCTCCAGGAGTTTTTACAACTAATAAAACAGAGGACACATCACCCCCTTTATTATGGGAAACGCATAAAGCATACATCCGTGGGATTTTTATATCCTTGGCCTCCAAAATCAGTAAGGACAGACAAAAGGAGAAAAATTGAAAAATCTTCTAAACCTCAAGTCCGCTAAGGCTTTCTTGCAGTTCAAACACTCTCTGTATGCCCATGGCAACAAAGGTGGTCGCCTTATGACCTCGCTGATAAAGAAGGCCAAGGATAGTATGCATATCACCTCCATAAAAGACGCTCAAGGCCAATCACACACCTCCACAAAACAAATTGCCGAAGCGTTTCAACGTTTCTACTCAAACCTATACAACTTAAATTCATCCGAAGGCCTCCTGGACCCAGAAGCCCGGAAACCCCTTATTGAGACCTTCCTAGCGGACCACACTCACTCCCTCAGAAACAGAACAGCTCACTGCCCCGGGTCACACCCTCAGAAATTATGAAAATTGTCCATAGTTTTCCCCCGGGTAAGAGCCCTGGTCCTGACGGACTACAACTTTATTACTATAAAAAGTTCCAAGACACCCTCATACCACACCTCACAGCCACATGCAATGCCCTGCTCCAGGGCTCGCCCTTGCCAAAACAAACACAGGAAGCTCACGTGACCCTTATCTGGAAGGAAGGAAAGGACCCCACGATATGTGGAAGCTATAGGCCGATATCATTGCTTAATCTGGATCTAAAAATATGGGCCAAAATTCTTTCCACACGCATGAAATTCCTTATCCCTAATCTAGTGAGGGAGGACCAAGCAGGCTTTGTCTTTGGGAGGGAAGGTCGCCACAACACAGCAAAATTATTCCATGCTATACATTCAGCACACACACACACACAAACAACTGTCAGTCCTTCTCGGCATTGATGCCGAGAAGGCATTTGATAGAGTAGATTGGACCTTCATGCGAGCTACGTTAGAAAAATTTGGATTTCCCCTGGCTTTCACTTGCGCCATCTTCTCCCTTTATGACCAACCCCATGCGAGGCTCAAAATAAACGGCAAATTGTCCCCTGTCTTTGCCATTACTAATGGCACAAGACAGGGTTGCCCCCTATCCCCCACCCTATTCGTACTGGTAGTAGAAACGCTCCTACAGAAAATTAGACAAAACCCTGATGTTGCTGGAATTCGTACTCATAGTTCTGAGACGAAAGTTCTCGCCTTCGCAGATGATCTCCTTTTCCTACTAGCTAACCCACTTTCTTCTCTACCCCAAGTAGAACGCACACTACTTGACTTTCATTCAGTCTCCAACTTTAAGGTGAATTTCACCAAGTCAGAACTGATGAACATTAACATCCCACCCTCCACCCAGGTAGCTATAAAGGGCATCACATCATTCACATGGACCTCGCACGCCATAAAATATTTAGGGGTCAAGGTCTCCTCACGGTTAGATGATCTGTACCAGCTAAACTATGTTCCCCTAATGGCATCCATCTCCTCCCTCCTGAAAGAATACGATCTCCCACTGATTTCTTGGATGGGAAGGAAAAACCTACTTAAGACCTACATTCTTCCCAAACTGCTATACATTCTACAAATGGTCCCGATTAAGCTCTTAGTCACTTTGTTTCACTCCATTCGCCACCTGTTCTCCAGATATCTCTGGAAGGCCAAACGACCGCGAATTGCCCATGCCCTATTATCGCAACATAAATCCAAGGGTGGACTAGGACTCCCTGATGTACACATGTACTATAAAGCCATACAGCTGCATAATTGGATAAACCTGACCTTCCCTATCCTTCCCAACTCCGTCACTTCAATTCTGGAACCCATCGAGCTGGCTGTTCTTTGGTTCCCCCAGACACCCTCCACACGAACCCCGCACCAACACCCGTTTCTAGCAGGCATGAGCGCGGTATGGAAATTCTTTTCGCCTACTTTAGCACCCTCCCCCTCACCCATCCTACCCGCGTCTCTAGCCCCACGACTTTCCCCAGTTGCACAAGTCACTTATGACAACATTTGGGCCAAGCTTGGAAACGTTCCCTTAAAAGACCTGATCACAGGGGACTCCATTGGGGACTGGATTGGTAGAGTGAACCAAATTTGCAGATTCGAGGAACTATCTAGCTGGGCGAGTCGAACACACGACACTTTCCTTAAAGTGTGGCAGCCCTGGATAGACTCACAGCATTTTTCAGCATGGTTACCTGCCATCCCTGTTCCTCCTCCGAGGAGCCCTTCACCCTTACACCCCTCCACTGCGGCAGGATAAACTCCTTCCTCAGGAGATACATGATCCCCTTACCCCCCCACCCCCCTCCACCCATCCTTCCTTCCCCTTTCTCCTCATGTGTAACCCTGCTCTTGACTGCTCTCTTCCATTCCTACCTCTCCTATCCCTACTCTTTTCTATTTTACCTCCGTTTCATTGCCCTGAGAAATATAGAACTCGTTAATAGTTACTGTTCTATGCTCGAGACCCCATGATGTTATCTTTATAGGTCTATACCCCTATTCTCGATCAGCGACGACTGTGAAATCAACAGCATTGCCGGTCTAAACTGCTAGTTCATCTCCACCCATGGACCAACGTTTTACTTCTATAATGTTTATGTGCAGATTTGATGTGTATGATTTTGCAACTCCTCTTTTGATTCATGCTGATGTTAAACCACTTTTCTTCGCCTACTGTCAGAAGATTTGCATGTCTATTTTATCAATTTCTGTACTTATTTCGGCACTGAAATCTTGAAAAATTAATAAAAAGAAAGTTGATAAAAAAGATTTGTGCATGTGATATTTTTTGTATCATTGTCTTGGCAAATACTACTTAGGACACGTTGCTGAGGGCTAGGTCATATGCACATTCCTTGTAGTTCTTTCTCTATGCTAGACCAGACCATTAAGTGTTTAACATGTTAATATAGGTACAGTGCAGAAGCACACAGCAGGGCAGGCAAATAGACACTTAAATGTCTTTTCCTCTTCAGTAAACACACAGGATCGTTTTCCTTTCCCGTTTCCCTTTTTTCTTCTGTAAATGTATGTAGAAGCAGCTGTAGAAAGTTCCTCGGTCAACGACCATCAGAATATTTCCAACAGACAATATAATACTGCAGTGCCTACGGGAGCTTAGAAAGAGCATCGACATTCCTTGCCCAGGCCAAATCCTTCCACCCAAGCAGAAGAAAGTCACTGCATTTACTTTCCGAGCTGCTTGTACAAGCCCTCAGCCCCTTTCCTGCAGAGTGATGTTCCAGTTTCATTCAGGTGGAAAGGCAGCCTTTCAGCTAGCTCCGTATTCTCCCTGAGCATGAGTTTCTAAAGGGATGGGGGGAGACACTTCTGATAAAAGCAAGCATTTTGCTGTAAAAGAAATGAACAGGGCAAAGAAGGGCAGTGCTCCTATTCCCCAGGCTGTGTCTTTGAAATGAAGGTCTAGCATAGCCTACATAACCCTCTGCTGTTGCCTGTCTCCATGTCTCTCTGCAACATGTCCTTGTGTAAGAAGGAAGATCAAAGACAGCTTAACATGCAGCTTGTTTTATTTCCCCTTGTTTTTTACAACTGTACAGGGTGCTTGGCACATACAAAAATGCTCTGTCAAGAGGTCGAAGCAATGACAGTGCCCGATGGTAAGGTCTTGCACACCTATGTCTGTCCCAGTAAGGTTCTTTACACTTGTTGTTTTTTCTTTTTTCTGTTTCTGATGTTGTTTTAAAGGGGAGTTCCATATTTAGAGAACAAGGTCACAAAAGCCATTGATTTTACGAGAACCCTGTTGTGCTTAAGCAATATAGTGCCATAGACAACTGAATATATCTCTCATTCTGACCAATATTGCCTTATTACTATCACAGTGGAACATTTCTCTGTTTCTAATGACTTTATATCCTTCAAACAATTCTAGTTTTCCTTAAACTCTACAATAAAAAGTAGAACTTGAGGCTGTCCAAAATGTTTGTGGTAAATGGGTCAGCAAAATTACCCCAATCAAGGATGAAAAGTTTAAGGTTAATGGTGGTGGCTTGCCTCAACCAATGATAAGGAGTTGTTTTCTCCATGTCATGACAAACCAGGAAGCACTGCTCAGCAGGGACTGGGCAGTATCACCATGGATGCATTTGGAGGGAAGAGCTTAACAGACAAACACACGTACTGGATCCGCAGCGGATTTCTCGCTGTGAAATCAGCTGTAAATCCCTTCCTGTTGGTTTCTATAAGAGGACATTCTTGTAGCGGGTATGTAACTGACAGCCCCATTAAAACAGCCCCCCCCCCGCTGGCCAGAGCATACTGTACCCGGCTTGCTTTGGAGGTTCGGGGCTGTCAGCCAATCAGTGCGCTGCGGTGGGGCAAGCTGGAGCGTGG
The DNA here is from genome assembly GCF_027789765.1 of Dendropsophus ebraccatus. Lineage (NCBI taxonomy): Eukaryota > Metazoa > Chordata > Amphibia > Anura > Hylidae > Dendropsophus > Dendropsophus ebraccatus. Next base: position 23,262 of record NW_027209103.1, read on the forward strand.
AGCAGGTACAGTACGCTCTGGCCGTCGGGGGGGGGGGGGAGGGGGGTGTTTTGATGGGCTGACAGTTACATTCTAGCAGATGTCGCTTGGTTTTTAACCCGGCTGGTTATAAAAATAGGGGGGACCCTATGCCTTTTTTTAAAAAAAATAAATAAATAATTAAAAAAAACGCATAGGGTCCCCCCTATTTTTTATAACCAGCCGGGTAAAAAACCAAACAACAGCAGCCTGGTAACACCAGGGTGGGAAGAGCCATTGTTTTAGGCCCCTCCCAGCCTAAATCTTACCAGCCTGCTGCCGCCCAGTCCAGGAGCGCCCATTTTTGACGCTCCGGGACCACTGGCACCCGGCTCTTCCAGTACCCCTGGTGGCATTGGGTACTGGGGTAATAATGAGGAGTTAGTGTTAGCCATTTTATACCGGCTAACACTAGGCCCTGACTTAGTAATGGATTCTGTCTATTAGACGGCTTCCACTACTAAGTCTATAAAGTAAAGAAATAAAGACAAGACACAAGTGAAAAAATTTTTTTATTCAAATAAAAACACCCCCACACCCCCTCATTGACCATTTTATTAAAAAAAAACACCAAACAAACGCTGGTCATCGACGTAGTCCACCGAATCCGACGTAATCCCCAGGATACCGATATCTGAAAAACAAAAGGGAGAAACACACAAAAACACACAAACAGGAGCACAACACCCATCATTGTGAGCGGTGTTGTGCTCCTTACAGTATGCAGCATCTTTACAGATCGCTGCTTACAGTCTGACCCCCAAGGGGTTAAGGGAGGATGCCAGACTGATGTCAGACTGCACCATCCCAGCAAGGAAGGGGGTTAAGTGACCCCCCTTCCTTGCTGGGAGGGGTGCAGTGCTGGGGAGGGGGTGGGGAGAGCTGTATACTCACCCCGATGTGTCCTCTTTGCTGGTCCGCAGCACAATGAAGTCACTGTACTGCGGACCGGCTCTTTATATGTGCGCTTAGCCGATCAGCCAATCAGCTGAGCGCACATATAATTAAAAATGTTTTTTCTAATAATACTATTGTGATAACATAATTAGAAGAAACATTTGATGTTTTCATTAAAGTAATGTGATGATTAGTACAGAATGGTCTATTGCCGGCAATATGAATTAACAGCTTAATGGAGCTTCCTGTACTAATTAATATTTAATTAATAAAACACATTTTCGTTGTAATAAAATCAGTTTCGTTGTTCAATAATTTAATTCTAACGAATCCATCATTGTGCAATTAAATATACTGTCAAAAAAATAAATATATATATATAATATAACATTTATTTATATATATATTTATGTTAACAGTATATTTAATTGCACAATGATTGATTTGTTAGAATTAAATTATTGAACAACGAAAGGGACTTTATTACAAAGAAAATGTGTTTTATTAATTTAATATATTAACTATTAGAGGCATCGGCATTCGGCATTATTGCCGGCTATTTTTGAAGTACTCCGTACGGACCGCCTGTCAATCCACGGCTGTGAATTTGCACAGTTCCAGCCGCAAACAATGGTCTTGTTCATTTTTTACGGGTCCGTTTACGATTGGGCCGTAGACTCATACATAGTGTGCACTGTGCAGCCGTATATCGTATACTTTCTAGCGTACGCATGAACCAGAAAAATCCGGCCGATGATTTACCGCCCGCAATACAGCCGCACAGATACATAGTGTGAACCTAGCCTGACAGTGTACACAAGAAACACATGTTTCCAATCTGGAGACTAGAAACTGTTTTAGGGTATATTCACACGAACGGTCTTGCAGCGAGATTCTCGCTGCGAGTCTGGCAGGTCCTGGCATGTGTCCGGCGTCCTGCTCTCCCGTCCGGCCAATCAGTGTGTTGCCCAGCCGCAGCCACTGATTGGCCGGACGGGAGAGCAGGACGCCACACCCGTGCAGCGAGGACAGGTAATGTATGCTTACAGCGGGAGAGCCGCTGCAGTCGTTCAGACCGCAGCGAGTATATAGTTTGTGGGAACTGCCAGGACCTGCCGGACTCACAGCGAGAATCTCGCTGCGGAGACCGTTCGTGTGAATATACCCTTACACTTCCCAACTAAGAAACTCACATGGGATAGAGAAAATCACTTATTATGGACAATTCACCCGAAGGGGTCAGTAGTCCAAGGCATCAGTCACACATTCTATAGCAATTACTGATAGCACCACAGACCCATTGATTTGAATGGTCATGTGTTATGGGGTTATGATATGATATAAGGCCTTAAGCTACGTTCACACCGCGTATATTTTCGTAAAACTACGGCCGTTGTTCAACGAAAATATACGTAACATTGCCGCCTAAGTAATCTCAGCTGGAGTGCATACACATAGTATACGCTCCAGCCGGGATCCCTAGTGGCGCCGCAAGCAGGGCCGCTTTAACCAGAGGGCACATGGTGCACGTGCACCGGGCCCACTGGTTAAAGGGGCCCCCCGAGCAGGGCCGGCCGTTGCTATGTGCAACCAATGCGGTCGCACAGGGCTCCAGCCACCAGCTGTCAGGGGGGAGCGCCATGGATGGGTAATCTACTTACCCCTCCATGGCGCCCCCTCGCAGGGCCCCCCCTTCCGCCGCTGCCCCCACGTCCGCTGCTGCCCGCGGCCCTTCAGCGCTGCAGCAGCAGCGACACTGACAGAGAGAGAGCCATGGCTCCCTCCCTGTCCGTCACTCTTGTGGCCGCACTTCTGCGGCACAAGAGGCCGCACTCTCCTCTAGCGCCCGACGTCACTGGAGTGTCGGCGCGGGGTACGGGGAGTGCAGCCTATTGTGACCGCAGAAAGTGCGGCCACAAGCGGGAAGAGAAGAGGAACGCGTGACCTAGGTGAGTAACAGTGTTTGTTTTTTTCAATGTTATATAGCAGCTATATACTATTGGGGAGCACAGGGGCTATATACTATGGGGAGAACAGGGGGCTATATACTATTGGGGAGCACAGGGGGCTATATTACTATTGGGGAGCACATGGGGCTATATACTATGGGGGAGAACAGGGGGCTATATACTATTGGGGAGCACAGGGGGCTATATACTATTGGGGAGCACAGGGGGCTATATACTATGGGGAGCACAGGGGGCTATATACTATTGGGGAGAACGGGGGGCTATATTCTATATTGGGGAGCACAGGGGGGCTATATACTATGGGGGAGAACGGGGGCTATATACTATTGGGGAGCACAGGGGGCTATATACTATGGGGGAGCACAGGGGGCTATATACTATGGGGAGCACAGGGGAGCTATATACTATGGGGGAGCACAGGGGAGCTATATACTATGGGGAGCACAGGGGGCTATATACTACTGGGGAGCGGAGCACAGGGGGCTATATACTATGGGGGAGCACAGGGGGCTATATACTATGGGGGAGCACAGGGGGTTATATACTATTGGGGAGCACAGGTTAGCTATATACTATTGGGGAGCACAGGGGGCTATATACTATTGGGGAGCACAGGGGAGCTATATACTATTGGGGGAGCACAGGGGTCTATATACTATGGGGGAGAGCACAGGGGGCTATATATTATGGAGAGCACAGGGGGGCTATTTACTATTGGGGAGAGCACAGGGGGGCTATATACTATTGAGGGGGAGCACAGGGGGGCTATATACTATTGTGGGAGAGCACAGGGGGGCTATATACTATTGTGGGAGAGCACAGGGGGCTATATACTATTGGGGGAGAGCACAGGGGCTATATACTATTGTGGGAGAGCACAGGGGGCTATATACTATTGTTGGAGAGCACAGGGGGGCTATATACTACTGGGGAGAGTGCACAGGGGGGCTATATACTATTGTGGGAGAGCACAGGGGGCTATATACTATTGGGGGAGAGCATAGGTGGCTACATACTATTGTGGGAGAGCACAGGGGGGCTATATACTATTGTGGGAGAGCACAGGGGGCTATATACTATTGTGGGAGAGCACAGGGGGCTATATACTATTGTGGGAGAGCACAGGGGGCTATATACTATTGTGGAGAGCACAGGGGGGCTATATACTATTGTGGGAGAGCACAGGGGTTCTATATACTATTGTGGGAGAGCATAGGGGGGCTATATACTATTGGGGGAGAGCACAGGGGGCTATATACTATTGTGGGAGAGCACAGGGGGGCTATATACTACTGGGGAGAGTGCACAGGGGGGCTATATACTAATGGGGGAGCGCACAGGAGGGCTGTATATAACTGGAGGAGCACATGAGGGTCTATATACCACAGGGACACCTTAAAACTATGGAGGCACAGAGGGGTGTAACTATGTAGGAGTACAGAGGGGTGTAACTACTGCATAGGGGTACAAGGGACCTAACTACTGTATGTGTTGGAGCCTAAAATATTTGTCTGGCAGATTCTGGAGAGAAGATTCACAGCCAGGAGAAGACTTCAAGGTGGCCCAGGCTGGATGGAGAGAAAAAGAAAAGGTGACAGACTCTGATCGGAGAAGACGCCCCCGGTGAGTCACTGGATGTAACTGCACTCTGTTATAGGGTTGTAGTGTTAGGGGTCATGGTGTGGCGGTATTATGTAATGGTATCATTGGTGATATCTTTCTGTTTTGTTTAGTGCAGTTTTTATGTAATATGTAATCACTGAATGGTGGAAATAGTGTTATAAGGTAACTACTGTATGTATTGGGGCTCTTGATACAGTGTGGGGGCAAATTCAGTACATTATACAATGTGCAGAAAGGTAAGGGGGGGCCCACTCTTGAGGGCTGTGCACTGGGCCAACCAATGTATTAAAACGGCCCTGGCCGCAAGAAACTGACATGTCAGTTTTCTGCGGCCGCTATTCATTGAATAGCGGCGGCAGAAAACCCTATCAGTGCATACTATGGAGTGAGCGGCTCCGGCTGCTCGCTCCATAGTGTGCAGTGGAGAGTTCTGATGCGGGCGTGCACGGATGCGTCCGCATCAGAACTCTGTAGCCCTAAAGATCATCCGCCCGGTACCGCAGTGCCGGCCAGGATCATCTTTCAGAGAATGGCCCTTCCGTGACCCGACGGGGTCATCGAATGGCGGGTCTCATACTGTGTATGAACATGGCCTTAGGGTGAATTTACACATATTATATATATTTTTGAATACCGGGCTTGTCTTCCAGCACTAAGCCTTGCATCGGTCATGTAGGGCATGAAGGGATGAGGTAGGAGAGAGAGGAGGTCTGCATGCTGTAGCTTAGCACAGCCTCTATAACACTTCAGTTTACAAGGAACACATCATTTTATAACTAACTACCATAAGTTAAGACACAGATATAATTGTTTTACCTCCCTGTCAGCTATCTGCCAATGTCTGCAGCTCTAAGAGTCTCCAGAGGCGCCAGTTTTAGAACATTTTGGCATTAAACTATAGCAGCCAATAAAGGGTGCAAACTTTGACCAGAAAGTCTAAGGATTTGCCAGATTTTCAAATGCTCTATAAAGAAAGATAGATAGTCAGAGCTACTGAGAATAGAATATTTCACTATTCACTCATCTCTAGTCGTAAACAAGTAAAGAGCAAGATATGGCATATTGATCCGCTATAGAGTCCATTTGATTTTTCTAGTTGCAAACTAAGATTAGTTCAAAAACTATACTTGCACTAGATGCCATCAATCTGATTTTAACATAATCCAGAATTTGTGGGAGGGCCCAAATGCACAAACACTTTGGAACGCAGTTAGTAGTCATACATAGATAGAAGTATAAAGCAGTGGCACTCACCCTCCGGGATAGATGTGCAAAGTGTCTTTATTCCATTAAACAAGCACAACAGGAGAGGTGCATAGAATAAAGCTTGGGGTGCTCCACAGATAAACAACTGCCGTTTTTGCGTAACTTTCGCTTCTTCCGGCCTTCTCTTTTACATCATGGCATCTGCATAAAATAAGTATTCTCCTCCGTCAGGCGTCAGTGAGCATGTACACATCAAACACTACTCAATATAAGAGGTAAGCTGGCTCTCTTCAGAGTGGTAACCATAGAACCATGTAAACAAAGGGATATAATAAAAACAAATATTTTAAGAGAATACTCAGTTCTTTTTTTCATTAAATCTCAAGAACTCTCTGCTTTGGTATGGGCAACCCACCAAGCCTCTCTTTTTAATAAGGCTTTTTTTGGCAATCAAAGCCTCAGCCTTTTGGTTCGATTGCCTCAATTCCCGCAAACTTCTGGGTCACTATTGTGAACAGTTTTCACATAGCTAATTAGTCTCAGGGAACAGTTAGTAGTCACCTATTTATGTTTTTATTTTACTGGTATGCTGTCATTACCAGTTTGCAACTTTATACACAACAGTATTATTTTAAACTTTTACATGATTGAACACCAATTTTGCTGACATCTTGAAGCAAATAGCAATTGTGGCTGCAAGTCCACTTTAATAACTCCCATCCATTTGCTTTCAGATTGACTGCATATCTCTTGCCTGCACTTCATAGGCAGCTGTGAACAAAAATAGCCCTTGGCTATGTTCAGACACTGTCAAAATGACGGACGTTATTTTATACTGACAGACATTACCCGTTTACCAACTGTCCAATAAAAGCGGACGGCATTTTGTCGGTGTATGAACGTAGCCTCTTGGAATTGGTGGTCAGGCCCCAATTGATCAGTATTTTGTATAAAACTTTTCAGAGAATAAGAAAACATGGTACATGTTTACTTGCACAATAGTAATTATGTGAATATAAGGAAAGGGAAAGTGGCAATGCCAACTGGAACTTTAGAACTGATGTTGAGGAGATGCTAGGAAGCAAGTTGTATGCTATGGCAGCCGGAGGATGGCAGAGCATCACCTACAAAGCAAATAGAAAGGTGAGGATCCAGCATTCAACACATTTGCCAAATGCACAGAAACTATTATCAATTACATTGCACCAATTTTCTGCTACAATTGCAATAAAAGGTTGTATCAAATCAAGATATATGTCCTGCTCTGACTGAGGTGCCCTCTCCAGAACATGGTGATCAAGTGATGTCACTACGTAAAAAAAAACAGAAAAGCGTCCGCTTTTTCTATTAAAAAAGGTGTCTGATTTTGCAGCGATTTAATTAATAACGGACATTGTTTGCCCAGACTTCAAAATAATGATCATGTTAATTATTTTCAGACGTCCATTGCAAACAGCATATGTTATTTTTTTGTTGTTCACAGACAGTTTATCTTTTTTCACTGTCCTTTTAACATCTTTACAATTCAATGGACTTTTCAAATAAAGACACAGCTAAAGACCAATCAGTCCACCTAGGCTAGAATAATGTACCAGCAGCAGCCATCATTGCAGTGATGGGTGGCCACAAAATCACAGAGGTCATTTTTTTCTTATTTAAAACGAAGAGTTAATAACATTGTGGGGAATATAGCCAAGAGGAATTATGTGCACCCATAGTTTTATTTAGGGACGTATTTTGATATTTTTTCCTGCGAGTAAACATAGCCATCATTTGGAATCTCCGTTTTAGAGTAAGTGCAAATGCTAAGCACCATAAATCCACTTTGAATCTCCAAAAATATTTATGTGTAACATGGATTTTCCTGCAGATTCAACTTTCCACTGCCACATAAGAGGTGAACGATTCAGTGAAAATACACAACAAATTCACAGCATGACTGACATGCTGAAGATCTGAAAATCTGCGTCATTTACACTTTTCTGTGTAAAAAAATATCTGCATATATTTGTAAAATTTCATTCACTTTCCTGGTATACAGGAAAAACACAGGGGAAATCTGCAGCTATTCTGTCCAGTGTGAATTAACCTTAAAAATGCCTATAGGTTGCAATGTAAATGTAAATCATTCCGAACTGTTTTCCTTGCTGTCAGAGTCTTCTAATATACAAAATAAGACTGATGATGGAAAATGTGAACAGTGGTAAACACAGCAAATGCGCTACCAGTGTATGAAGTGGTGTATTGCAGTCTTTTTCACTCATTTCTATTGCTGCCAGCTATTAACTCCTTCAGAAATATGTCTCATTAACAAGGTTATGAGGAATGCCAGGACTGTTGCTGTAATTAAGCACCATGCATTACAACAATTCCTGTTTGTTTGCAGTTCTTAGCTCTTTTCAATCCAAACATGACCCAGTGAACACTAATATGTTTAACCCTTCATCTTAAGGAGTTACACCACATCATCATACATTCCACTTAATAGTGCCGGCATTCCTTGTTGCTGACACTGAAGGGTCTTCTACCTCTATTCAGAATACCACTTGGCACCTCTATAAAAGGCACTTTTTACACAAGAGCCAAACAAAGCTCCATTGTAACATATTTATGTCAATCTTTATAGGATCACCCTGCTTATTGTCTCCTATAAACTGTTTGGCTCCTTGTTGAATTTATAACAGTAATGATTATCTAATTCCTTTGTTGCCTCTGTACTTATACATATTATATAAAGTCTGTCAAACAGTCCCCCAAAAGACATTTTTTTTAAATATAAAACTATAATTTTTTTCTATATGTTTAATGAATATACAAAGAGATTCTTATTTAAATGTATATTTTATTCTTGGAATACATGGTATATATTAGATTGTGGATACTGTCCCCTTCTACCATTCTTAGGTTAGGACTTTGGCATATCTGCAGTATTTACATATAAAGGTGCGATTATCGTGCGAATTTGCGCGATAACGATCGAATTCGAACGATAATCGTACGTGTAAATGCAGCATTTTGATCTTTCAACATGTTATCAAATCGTCGTTCGTCGTTCGCAAAAAAATTTGCAGATCGTTCCGTGTGAACAGTCGTTCGCCGATTTAACCAATGTGTGAGATAGGCTTAAGCGATCGCAAAACAATTTTCCGTACGATATATCGTACCGTCTAAACGCTGATCGTTATGAAAAAAAAATCGTTACTCCGACATTGTTAATCGTACGATCGGGCCAATTATCGTTTCGTGTAAACGCACCATTAGGGAAACTAATTGCAATTGGCCTTCTGACCAAGGGGTTGTATAGGGACCCTTGATGATTTAAGATGTGTCCTCTTTGAGTTAGAATAGAGAACAACAGTATACAGAGTGGTGTACTGCTCCCTGTGTACTATATATTCTTATATACAGTACCTGGGGAGAGGGTTACTATAGCTCCACAATGAGCAGCACATGAGGGGGACATGACCCTGCTCTGAATAGCAACGTGCGGCAACACTTGAAGCCTTGCAGTTACTCGACACAAACGCTGGTGGCAACAGAGGGCCCCTGTCATCCCTTTCTGCTGCCACTCAACGGAAGTGGCTATGTAAACAAAAAAACGATACATTAATTTTAATGAAGTTATATTACAAAGAAATATAACTTTATTAAAGCAATGTATTAGCAATTTTTTTTTCTTGGAGTTTCCAGAATACCCCTTTAGGCTATGTTCCCACATAGTATTTTTGCTCAGTAATTTGGTCAGTATTTTGCAACCAAACCAGGAGTGGATTGAACGCACAGAAAGGCAATGTTCACACATTGTTGAAACTGAGCGGGTGGACGCCAACATCCATTCTTTCAAAGCAATGGCGGTTGTTATAAAATATCATGTCATGTCAGATTTGTGCGACCACTATTAATTGAATAGCAGCCGCACAGAAAACGTCAGTTCACACAATGGAGAGTGTGGCTCCGGCCGCACGCTCCATTGTGTGCAGCGGTGAATTGGGATGTGGGCACACATGGATGCACCTGCATCCCAATTCAACAGAAATGAAGATCATCCAGCCGGTACCGTGATGATCTTCAGTAACACCAGCCATTCTGTGACCCGGCTGGGCCACAGTACAACCGGAGTTATACACCATGTGAACATGGCCTTATTCTATAATTGAGGTGTTTATTGAAGGGGAGGGCTTGGAGAGAGAGAGCTCATGGAAGTACATAGTCCACATGCTCCATAGCAGGCATTACTTTCAAACTATGTGTATTGTCAGTGAATTTAGGACAGGGGATAATCCATGGAGCAAATCAACAATTCTGACACATTATGTATAACATATACATATGCCAAATAGTAGAAGAATGAAAGGTGGCACTCACCATGAATCAATTCCAGTCCTTATTTCTCCCTCATGCCTTGCTGTGATGTGCAGGGAATAACAGACAAGGGGGTGCGTTCCACAAATGCAAAGGCCATTACAAGCAACTGCGCTTCTTCTGGCCTTCTTTCAGCTGGAACAAGTGCAGTTGCTTGAAACGGACGTCACCTTTGTGGAATGCAGCTGCTGTCTATTATTCCCTGCACATTACAGCAAGGCATGAAGGAGAAATAAAGACTTCAATTGATTCATGGTGAGTGCCGCCTTTCATTTTTCTACATTATGGCATGTTACATACCTTTAGCAGAGCACTACGCATAATCCTTAGCTAGCTGCTACTTGAAGTTAAGATCCTGCCAGCCGCATAGAGTGCTAGATAATATATATATATATATATATAATATATATATATATATATATATATATATATATATATATCAGCATTGGGTCTGTAACATGAACTTCATATATTAAATCAAATAGGAAAAAAATCCAGATATAAGTCCATTTGGGAAGTGGCTTCTAATCTTTAGGTTGAAGTGACATTTCTGTAGGAATGTATGGGGCAAAAAACTGACTCATCTAAAACAAAACACAATTA
>NW_027209104.1:0-33937 GCF_027789765.1 Dendropsophus ebraccatus
ACATAGTATACAGGTGGATGAGGAGAGGTTTCCGGTCTCTTCCTGAGGTAATCGTACAAAGTGTACAGGTGGATGGGAAGATGTTTTCCGGTCTTTTTCTGAGTAACCGTACATAGTATACGGTGGATGGGGAGATGTTTCCGGTCTCTTCCTGAGGTAACCGTACATAGTGTACAGGTGGATGGGAGATGTTTCCGGCTCCTTCCTGAGGTAACTGGTACATAGTATACAGGTTGGATGGGGAGATGTTTCCGGTCTCTTCCTGAGGTAACCGTACATAGTGTACAAGGAATGGGAGATGTTTCCCCCGGTCTCTTTCCTGAGGTAACAGTACATATATACAGGTGGATGGTGAGATGTTTCTGGTCTCTTCCTGGGTAACGTTACATAGTGTACAGGTGGATGGGAGATGTTTAGGTCTCGTCCTGAGTAACCGTACATAATGTTAGGTTAAATTTATATGTTGACCTCTCTCTATGGAGAGAAGCCAAAACCCAGGTAAAGGATGGTTTTTTAATTATATCTAGAGTTGGAATCCTGCAGTATTACCAGCTCGTTACTTATACGTCACTGACACAGATAAGACAATTGTATCATGATTATAAGCCTGGAGAAATGGCCCAAGTTTTATTATGGTATCACATTTTATAGACAGATAGAATATAGGGTGGTAACAAATGCTAATAAGAATAGATGAGGCGTGCTAGTGATTTAGATATTCAGTCATGCGCAATGGCATCTATATTAGTATTCATTATTATTATTCAAAAAGGTTAGAACATACATTCTCTGCAATGATACTTTCACATTATTCCCACTGTAACAACAGGCAACTTTCCTCTGAGAACGGCCTTGGACGCTGATAAACATGTCTCTGAGGGAAATAGTTCTTGAGACAAAACATTCTTTCTAGTGTCATATCAGAAGTTTCCAAGGTAAGAATGGTCCAACTATAAGTTAACCCTATCAGGGACTCTCTAATGTGCTGGAGCTTCTGAGCAAGAGGCCTATATATATGTGTATCATATAGGTACGGTGCAGGTAGGTAAAATCGTATCGCTGGCCTTATCATTCCCCCATTTGACATCCGTGGAGCATGGATATGGTTCATCACTGTGGTTGGGTCGTAGCCGAGGTTTAAGGACTCTAACCCTCAGCGCAGGTTGATCAAGGGACCACAGGTGAAAACATCCTCCAAGTACTAGTACAGCATCCACCTCCAGAAATGTCCAGGCGGCACAGATTCAAGAGAACCGATAAGAGAAAGAAAGCATAGTAACGTTAGTCTCTTATATGAGGGTGAAGCTTCTTCCTGTTTGTCGAGGTTTTATACGAGAGAAAATACACATGAACACTTTTACTGAAAAACAGATCAGTATTATGCATAAACCACTTGGAAGAGACCCTGAAGGACTCCCATTAGTTTATGGGCATCACCATAGGATAGACAAAAATAGTACCATACGTTTTATTGAAAGTTATAGATGGCGGAACAAACTTACAGCAGATGTGGTAGTAAGATCTGCAATAACCGAAAGAAAATACTAAACAATGGGTGAGTCTGTACAGTATACATCAATATACAGCTTAGTTACAACAAAACAAATAAAAGCTTATTATCAATACCCAAACTAATATATGTATATGACAAATACCTCTCCGGATTTTTATCAAATAACCAACTTATTGTCTCATCACTCCTGTCCCTAAGATTTTGTCCCTAATCTTGACTACAGATGTAGCCCCCTTCTCTAGGTCCCTTTACCGTAGGACTGCTTTAAAGGTAAGACAATCCTCCGTCCGAACCTAACTAGTCTCCTGTCACTCCTACGTCTCCCTGTGACACTGAGTGATCAGACGATAAGTTCTTCACTGTATATAACAGACGTGACTCTATCACAAGGACTCCACCACTTAGGCATCATGTGGGATTGGAAAGTCACAAAAACTAACTTTAAAAAGTTTCTGAAATAAAAGTTTAGATGTGAACAAATCTTATCTCATGGCAAAAGCAAAAATAAAAGATTCATTGATACATAAACAAAACAGCATAACAGGTGAATGCAATAAAATCTCCACAATGTGACCTACTATGTAACCTCTGATTCACTTATAATAACCAATTAGTGAATTCACAAATCTTTAGTACCGGATTCTAAAAATTTCCACTTCTTTTTAGTCTTTTTACTTCATTTTGTACCTAGAAAACGTCTTTATGATTAGATCACACAGGTCTAATGACTGTCCACATGGTCACACATCTCTTCCTGTACATAATCATATAGTATAATACATAGACCAATAATATGAAGTGACTGGGCGCTTATTACCGATATAATATTTGGATCCTACTGAATTGTCTCTTGTCTGACTGAGATCATCATATATTACACATAAGATAACCACCATAGAAATAACAGCAAAGTGTAAACGATACATCACCTAAGGTTTCAAAGCCTTTTTATAGAATAATTATCATATGATCCTTTTGTAATAGTAGCATTGGTATGGATCCTTTATCCTTAAACCCTCTTTTGACTGACAGGCCTCTTTACAGACACTGGACTCTTGGCCTCAGTTATATCGCTTCTTTTAAGGCCACTAGTATCAACCTCAGACATTGGCTTTTGTCGTCTCCCATAGTTTTGGCTGACCTGTAAAGAAGACACCAATACAAACAAGGACATACTATATAGGCCACCTGTGGCAGGTGGATGACGTCCACTTACATTCCCTGAAACAGGCAGGAAGATGACAGACTATGCAGGACAGGCACTTTACCGTGTTACTTACAGGTGTTTTTATGACAGGTGTAGATAATACAGCCGTACACAACCCTCTCTGCTATATTTGTTGTCCACCCCTGGGCCGCGCCAATGTGAGGATACTACATCACATTACACATGGCTTCCTTCTGCTGGTTTTGTCAGATACTTACAGTGGGATACAAGGCAGGCGGCAAACACAGTTACTTACTGTCTGACTGCCATCTTACCGTTCTTCTCCATCCGCTGGTCTCACAGCTTGTTGCTGATCGTCTCTGGAAAAGACTTAAAACAACCGATCCATCTCCTCCTCCACCTGTACACTATGTACGGTTACCTCAGGAAGAGACTGGAAACATCTCCCATTCTTGTACGCTTTGTAACGCTGTACCTTGGGAAGAGCACAGAAACCACCGCATCACCAGCTTTATCCATCATCCTCACCCTTTTTGGCTATCAGGTTTGTCTGCGTGAACGTTGCGTCAGCCGCTCTATGGCACCTTTTTCTTGAAGCCCAGGGACGCAAACAAATCTCTAATTTGCCAATTACCCATAATGGTGGGCTTCATATAGACATCTGCACAGTTACCTTTCACCATCCTTACATGTCTCAGTGATTGTCCTCACCTCCGCTTATGGCAGGAGCGGTTTTCTGCAGTGGAACGTCACGCTGCATGGCGGTCACCATATATCCTTGCGTCTTGTGTCATCCATCTTTGAAAAGTCTGGGATAATCTACAATGAACTTTTAAACTTTCATTATATTGGGCTTTCAATTACATTTTCATCTTTCACAATTTAAATATCAAACACAATAGTAATAAAAACTCCTTATTCAAAAATAAAAAGTTGTACGGTGTTTAAAAATGTTTTTTTTTTTTTTTTAAAATCAATGGCTAACTCCCCATTTTCCATTCACCTTCTATCCCTCCCCCATTTGAATCTACATCAAGAGGCACAGAGTCTGGATTCATGCACTTAACACAAAATATATATATATTGGGGGCATAAGGAGTGCAGACTGGAGCCATGGACATGGGTTTGGGGTTTTACTAGGAATAAAAGTACATATATATTCATGAGCTAAGTTTGCTATAATCATCACAAACTGTTAACCCTAAAAATAAAACCATGAAAAAAATTAAATGACTCGTCCGGCTGAAAAAAATATTCCTTTCAATACCTTCTGCGCTGCTCTTATCAGTAACAAACGCTCTGAGCCTCCTTCTAACCTTGAGCATTGAGCAGTAAAATCATAGATACAAGAGTTAAAACTTTCTTGGAAGTTTTTTTTTTTATTTGTTTCTAACATCCTTGAAGTTACAGAAGAATCAGCGCTGTGCTCTATGCACCAGACTGTAACCTTGGACAGTGGCACACATAACTTATAACTTAGTAGGAAAAAAAAAAACAATTTGCGTGAACTTATTAGGATAGTTGTGTACACATATATTGGGATACATATATATACCTACAACATACTTTTAAATACAAATGTGTAATTTACAGTAATAAGACTACAGGCTCCTTATACCATTGGGTTCTTAATAAGTGCACAAAATTCTGCGTTTGATCTTTACCAATTATCACTTTTCTCTGACATCCTAATAAACGTGCTTTTTCCCTCTAACTCCTACTGACACTTCCGTATAACAATCTTATACACTAATAGGTCTACTAGACCTGATCCTTCAAAACAATCTCTATACTTTCCTTCCCAACAACCTTTGTCAACTTTCTCACCCTCAGGTAATAATATTCATTAAAAATGTGCAAAACAGTGTCAGACTCTATCAGAGAGTCCTGTGCCCGCCCCCTCAGGACACTAAGCAGTATGGGCGGGGGACAGAAATGCCAGGAGTTAAAATGGCCACCGGACTAGATAACCGGATATAGGGGTGTGGCTTAGGGCATGGTTTTGAGACGTCACAATTATAATACAGACGTAGATGATATGGGGAGTGGTTGCTTTCCGTCGCCATCTTTGAGGCTGATTACAGAAAAGTGGCGTACACAAATAAGCAAATTTCCACGGTCGGGACAACAGAAAATGATCAACATTTGTAACACGTAACATACTCTAGAGGGAAACACCAGCTTAGTAAGACTGGCTGAAATACAGTATAATGTAGGAGCGTACATTACATTACACAACAGCTCTGATTCTTTCTTTCCCTAATGCTGCTTGCATGTGATCTGCAGCCCTCAGAGCTGGTTGATGGCCTTGTACAAACATAACAAATAACACACATTATGTACTTTGTATGCTGCTTCACTACGCAGCCTTCATTAACCTATTCAGCTCTCTCAGTACTGTATCTAGCAATGAGCTGGACTGTTCTCCTTGTCTGAGTACGTGGCATTGTACTTAGACACTTACATGGAATGTACACTATTTGAGGTTAGGCTGCCACCTCCACAAAGGCATTGGTCTTACTATCAGGTCAGGGGCACTTAAATCAAAGTAACTACTCAAACAGCCGACCAAGGGGAAGATTCCTGCAGAACATAGGGTCTATACGCCACCATTGGACGTAGGTTGGCTTTTCGCAGGATCTGGGTTTGTATACAGATATAAACTGGGTACAATGGTGTAAACATAATGATGTGGCTTGGGTCTGCCACACACACTACAATATTCTGTCTTATCTAGATATTGCTGGTCACCGGCACATGACATGTCCACCCAGCTGGACCTGTGCTTCCCACCATTATCCTAAATGTTTTCCTTCTGTCTGACCCTCTGGCTCTCATCTATCTACTCCACACCCTCCCCCTCTTAGAACTCTAATCCTTGATTCCCCCTTAGGGATAGTACTTAGATTAACCCCTAGGTTCCTGGAAATTCCAAGGACCCATTTGCCCTGATGTACATGTAGGCCTAGTCACCTACCCACAAGGCAAAAAATAAGTGTGCACAGGAGTGTGAGGGGTTTCCCAGGTGTTGGTCAGAGAGCCAGAGGTTGGTGGGGCTAAGGCATGTATCTGCCTTCATATCAAACCTCCTAAAGATCTGTTCTAGATCTTGCACTGCATTTCTCATGCCCATCGCTAACTATATCTTCCTTAGCTTCACATCAGCTTCACATAAATCTTGTGGAGACTGGGGATCCCTTCTTTTAGTGAATAACTGTCTCATCCTTGCTCAGCTAATCCCTAGGTAGCGTATTGGGAACGAAACCTAAACCTTAGGTTTTAACAAGCACAGCCGCTATAGGCCCAGCCGTCACAGTGACACACTATGGCGACGCACTACAGCAACCTTGCTATAGGCCCAGCCGTCACAGTGACCACACTATGGCGACGCACTACAGCAACCTTGCTATAGGCCCAGCCGTCACAGTGACACACTATGGCGACGCACTACAGCAACCTACTGTCCCTCGTTGCTAATTCCCCTAGGGGGTATTTCACAGATCTTCTGACCTGCTCTCTACCACAGTACAAGCACAAATAAGGGGATCAATACAAGTATTGTTCCGGCTGCTCGAGACAGATATCACTTATCAGGAACCCGTTCACTCCAAAAGTTATGTGCTGCTGTCTGTGACCTCGCAGCTGTTCTCGATGCCATGCTGTATTACAAGGGTTAAGCATTAATCACAGCCTCCCTGTAAGGACGTAGAAGTGAATAAGTTCGGCAATCCCTTTCCTAATTCAGCATAAATACAGCAACAGCTTATCTCAATCACACAACAGTTTGCGACGGCAATGCAGCACTTTAACTTGTCCTATCCTGGGTACAGAGTTTTGTCTAACAATTAGACTCAGCTTTACAACAATAGAGGAACGCAGGTGTGAGGGAATCTGATTAGATCCGTTCCCCTGAGGCGCAGATAGTACGTAAGAAGGAAAGTCTTCTTACCTGGCCAGTTATATCTGCGCGTCCGATGACGGATTAAACACCACATCCCGTCTGTCTGCGTTTAGTTTGCAAGAGCTGAGTCAGTTCGGACGCCAAAGTTAAGGTTAAATTATATGTTGACCTCTCTCTATGGAGAGAACCAAAAACCAGGTAAAGGATGGTTTTTTAATTATATCTAGAGTTGGAATCCTGCAGTATTACCAGCTGTTACTTATACGTCATGGACACAGATAAGACAATGTATCATGATTATAAGCCTGGAGAAAATGGCCCAAGTTATTATGGTCATACATTTTATAGACAGATAAAATATAGGGTGGTAACAAATGCTAATAAGACATAGATGAGGCGGTGCGTGCTAGTGATTTAGATATTCAGTCATGCGCAATGGCATCTATATTAGTATTCATTATTATTATTCAAAAAGGTTAGACAACCCATCTGTGCAATGATACTTTCACATATTACCACTGTAACAGACAGGCAACTTTCCTCTGAGAACGGCCTAGGACGCTGATAAACATGTTCTGAGGGAAATAGTTCTTGAGACAAAACATTCTTTCAGTGTCATATCAGAAGTTTTTCCCAAGGTAAGAAATGGTCCAACTAAAGTTAACCCTACAGGGACTCTCTAATGTGGGAGCTTCTGAGCAGAGGCCTTATATATGTGTATCATATAGGTACGGTGCAGGTAGGTAAAACGCATCCTGGCCTTATCAATAGTATACAGGTGGATGGGGAGATGTTTCCGGTCTCTTCCTGAGGTACCGTACATAGTGTACAGGTGGATGGGGAGATGTTTCCGGTCTCTTCCTGAGGTAACCGTACATAGTATACAGGTGGATGGGGAGATGTTTCCGGTCTCTTCCTGAGGTAACCGTACATAGTATACAGGTGGAGGGGAGATGTTTCCGGTCTCTTCCTGAGGTAACCGTACATAGTATACAGGTGGAGGGGAGATGTTTCCGGTCTCTTCCTGAGGTAACCGTACATAGTATACAGGGGGAGGAGAGGTTTCCGGTCTCTTCCTGAGGTAACCGTACATAGTATACAGGTGGATGGGGAGATGTTTCCGGTCTCTTCCTGAGATAATCGTACAAAGTGTACAGGTGGATGGGAAGATGTTTCCGGTCTTTCCTGAGGTAACCGTACATAGTATACAGGTGGATGGGGAGATGTTTCGGTCTCTTCCTGAGGTAACCGTACATAGTATGCAGGGGGAGATGTTTCCGGTCTCTTCCTGAGGTAACGGTACATAGTATACAGGTGGATGGGAGATGTTTCCGGTCTCTTCCTGAGGTAACCGTACATAGTGTACAAGGGAATGGGGAGATGTTTCCGGTCTCTTCCTGAGGTAACCGTACATAGTATACAGGTGGATGGGGAGATGTTTCTGGTCTCTTCCTGAGGTAACGGTACATAGTGTACAGGTGGATGGGGAGATGTTTCCGGTCTCTTCCTGAGGTACCGTACATAGTATACAGGTGGATGGGGAGATGTTTCCGGTCTCTTCCTGAGGTAACCGTACATAGTGTACAGGTGGATGGGAGATGTTTCCGGTCTCTTCCTGAGGTAACCGTACATAGTATACAGGTGGATGGGGAGATGTTTCCGGTCTCTTCCTGAGGTAACCGTACATAGTATACAGGTGGAGGGGAGATGTTTCCGGTCTCTTCCTGAGGTAACCGTACATAGTATACAGGTGGAGGGGAGATGTTTCCGGTCTCTTCCTGAGGTAACCGTACATAGTATACAGGGGGATGGGGAGAGGTTTCCGGTCTCTTCCTGAGGTAACCGTACATAGTATACAGGTGGATGGGGAGATGTTTCCGGTCTCTTCCTGAGATAATCGTACAAAGTGTACAGGTGGATGGGAAGATGTTTCCGGTCTTTTCCTGAGGTAACCGTACATAGTATACAGGTGGATGGGGAGATGTTTCCGGTCTCTTCCTGAGGTAACCGTACATAGTATACAGGTGGAGGGGGAGATGTTTCCGGTCTCTTCCTGAGGTAACCGTACATAGTATACAGGTGGAGGGGAGATGTTTCCGGTCTCTTCCTGAGGTAACTGTACATAGTATACAGGTGGAGGGGAGATGTTTCCGGTCTCTTCCTGAGGTAACCGTACATAGTGTACAGGTGGATGGGGAGATGTTACCGGTCTCTTCCTGAGGTAACTGTACATAGTATACAGGTGGATGAGGAGAGGTTTCGGTCTCTTCCTGAGGTAACCGTACATAGTATACAGGTGGATGGGGAGATGTTTCCGGTCTCTTCCTGAGATAACCGTACAAAGTGTACAGGTGGATGGGAAGATGTTTCCGGTCTTTCCTGAGGTAACCGTACATAGTATACAGGTGGATGGGGAGATGTTTCCGGTCTCTTCCTGAGGTAAACGTACATAGTATACAGGTGGAGGGGGAGATGTTTCCGGTCTCTTCCTGAGGTAACCGTACATAGTATACAGGTGGAGGGGAGATGTTTCCGGTCTCTTCCTGAGGTAACCGTACATAGTATACAGGTGGATGGGGAGATGTTTCCGGTCTCTTCCTGAGGTAACCGTACATAGTGTACAGGTGGATGGGGAGATGTTACCGGTCTCTTCCTGAGGTAACTGTACATAGTATACAGGTGGATGAGGAGAGGTTTCCGGTCTCTTCCTGAGGTAACCGTACATAGTATACAGGTGGATGGGAGATGTTTCCGGTCTCTTCCTGAGATAATCGTACAAAGTGTACAGGTGGATGGGAAGATGTTTCCGGTCTTTTCCTGAGGTAACCGTACATAGTATACAGGTGGATGGGGAGATGTTTCCGGTCTCTTCCTGAGGTAACCGTACATAGTATGCAGGGGGAGATGTTTCCGGTCTCTTCCTGAGGTAACGGTACATAGTATACAGGTGGATGGGGAGATGTTTCCGGTCTCTTCCTGAGGTAACCGTACATAGTATACAGGTGGAGGGGGAGATGTTTCCGGTCTCTTCCTGAGGTAACTGTACATAGTATGCAGGGGGAGATGTTTCCGGTCTCTTCCTGAGGTAACCGTACATAGTATACAGGTGGATGGGGAGATGTTTCCGGTCTCTTCCTGAGATAATTGTACAAGTGTACAGGCAATGGGGAGATGCGTCCGGTCTCTTCCTGAGGTAACCGTACATAGTGTACAGGTGGATGGGGAGATGTTTCCGGTCTCTTGCTGAGGTAACCGTACATAGTGTACAGGTGGATGGGGAGATGTTTCCGGTCTCTTCCTGAGGTAACCGTACATAGTATACAGGTGGATGGGGAGATGTTTCCGGTCTCTTCCTGAGATAATCGTACAAAGTGTACAGGTGGATGGGGAGATGTTTCCGGTCTCTTCCTGAGGTAACCGTACATAGTATACAGGTGGATGGGGAGATGCGTCCGGTCTCTTCCTGAGGTAACCGTACATAGTATATAGGTGGATGGGGAGATGTTTCCGGTCTCTTCCTGAGGTAACCGTACATAGTATACAGGTGGAGGGGGAGATGTTTCCGGTCTCTTCCTGAGGTAACCGTACATAGTGTACAGGTGGAGGGGGGAGATGTTTCCGGTCTCTTCCTGAGGTAACCGTACATAGTATACAGGTGGAGGGGGAGATGTTTCCGGTCTCTTCCTGAGGTAACCGTACATAGTGTACAGGTGGATGGGGAGATGTTTCCGGTCTCTTCCTGAGGTAACGGTACATAGTGTACAGGTGGATGGGGAGATGTTTCCGGTCTCTTCCTGAGGTAACCGTACATAGTATACAGGTGGAGGGGGAGATGTTTCCGGTCTCTTCCTGAGGTAACTGTACATAGTGTACAGGTGGAGGGGAGATGTTTCCGGTCTCTTCCTGAGGTAACCGTACATAGTGTACAAGGGAATGGGGAGATGTTTCCGGTCTCTTCCTGAGGTAACCGTACATAGTGTACAAGGGAATGGGGAGATGTTTCCGGTCTCTTCCTGAGGTAACCGTACATAGTGTACAGGGGGATGGGGAGATGTTTCCGGTCTCTTCCTGAGGTAACCGTACATAGTATACAGGTGGAGGGGGAGATGTTTCCGGTCTCTTCCTGAGGTAACCGTACATAGTATACAGGTGGATGGGGAGATGTTTCCGGTCTCTTCCTGAGGTAACCGTACATAGTATACAGGTGGATGGGGAGATGTTTCCGGTCTCTTCCTGAGGTAACCGTACATAGTATACAGGTGGAGGGGGAGATGTTTCCGGTCTCTTCCTGAGGTAACCGTACATAGTGTACAGGGGGATGGGGAGATGTTTCCGGTCTCTTCCTGAGGTAACCGTACATAGTATACAGGTGGAGGGGAGATGTTTCGGTCTCTTCCTGAGGTAACCGTACATAGTGTACAGGGGGATGGGGAGATGTTTCCGGTCTCTTCCTGAGGTAACCGTACATAGTTACAGGTGGATGGGGAGATGTTTCTGGTCTCTTCCTGAGGTAACCGTACATAGTGTACAGGTGGATGGGGAGATGCGTCTGGTCTCTTCCTGAGGTAACCGTACATAGTGTACAGGGGGATGGGGAGATGTTTCCGGTCTCTTCCTGAGGTAACCGTACATAGTGTACAGGTGGATGGGGAGATGTTTCCGGTCTCTTCCTGAGGTAACCGTACATAGTATACAGGTGGATGGGGAGATGTTTCCGGTCTCTTCCTGAGGTAACCGTACATAGTATACAGGTGGATGGGGAGATGTTTCCGGTCTCTTCCTGAGGTAACCGTACATAGTGTACAGGGGGATGGGGAGATGTTTCGGTCTCTTCCTGAGGTAACCGTACATAGTGTACAGGTGGAGGGGAGATGTTTCCGGTCTCTTCCTGAGGTAACCGTACATAGTATACAGGTGGATGGGGAGATGTGGATCTTTTTGTTTTAAGTCTTTT
This sequence comes from Dendropsophus ebraccatus, assembly GCF_027789765.1. NCBI lineage: Eukaryota > Metazoa > Chordata > Amphibia > Anura > Hylidae > Dendropsophus > Dendropsophus ebraccatus. Next base: position 11,537 of record NW_027209104.1, read on the forward strand.
CCAGAGACGATCAGCGAGAAGCTGTGATACCAGCGGATGGAGAGGAGGTACAGGCTGAAGATGGCGTCCAATAACTATTTGCCGCCTGCCTTGTATCCCACTGTAAGTTATCTGACAAAACCAGCAGAAGGAAGCCATGTGTAATGTGGTGTAGTATCCTCACATTGGGCGGCCCAGGGGACAACAAATATAGCAGAGAGGGTTGTGTACGGCTGTATTATCTACACCTGCCATAACCTACTGTAAGTAACACCGTAAAGTGCCTGTCTGCATAGTCTGTCATCTTCCTGCCTGTTTCAGGGAATGTAAGTGGACGTCATCCACCTGTCACAGGTGGCCTATATAGATGTGTCCTTACAGGTGGTATATATAGGTGTGTCCTTACAGGTGGTATATATAGGTGTGTCCTTACAGGTGGTATATACAGGTATGTCCTTACAGGTGGTATATATAGGTAGGTCTTTACAGGTGGTATATATAGGTATGTCCTTACAGGAGGTATATATAGGTATGTCCTTACAGGTGGTATATACAGGTATGTCCTTACAGGGGGCCTATATAGGTGTGTCCTTACAGGTGGTATATATAGGTATGTCCTTACAGGAGTATATATAGGTGTGTCCTTACAGGTGGTATATACAGGTATGTCCTTACAGGGGGCCTATATAGGTATGTCCTTACAGGTGGTATATATAGGTGTGTCCTTACAGGTGGTATATACAGGTATGTCCTTACAGGTGGTATATACAGGTATGTCCTTACAGGTGGCCTATATAGGTATGTCCTTACAGGTGGTATATATAGGTGTGTCCTTACAGGTGGTATATATAGGTGTGTCCTTACAGGTGGTATATATAGGTATGTCCTTGTCTGTACTGATGTCTTCTTTACAGCTCAGCCAAAGCTATGGGAGAGAACAAAGCCAATGTCTGAGGTGATACTAGTGGCCTATATATAACTGAGGCCAAGAGTCAAGTGTCTGTAAAGAGGCCTGTCAGTCAAAAGATGGGTTTAAGGTTCCGTACCAATGTTACTTACCAATACAAAAAGGATCATGTGATATGTATTATTCTCATAAAAAAAAGTGTGAAACCTTCAATGACGTATGGTATATACTTTGCTGTTATTCCTATGGTGGTTATTTTATGTGTAATATGTGATGATCTCAGTGACACGAGACAATTCAGTAGGATCCATATATTATATCGGTAATAAGCGCCCAGATACTCCATATTATTGGTCTATGTATTATACTATATGATTATGTACAGGAAGAGATGGGACCATGTGACCAGTCATTAGACCTGTGGGATCTGATCATAAAGACGTTTTCTAGGTACAAAATGAAGTAAAAAGACTAAAAAGAATGGGAAATTCTGAGAATCCGGTAGTGACGAGTGTGAATTCACTAATTGGTTATATATTATAATCTCGTGGTTACCTAGTAGGTCACATTGTGGAGATGTTATTGCATTTATCTGTTGTGCTGTTTTTGGTTTATGTATCAATCATCTTTTTATTTTTGCTTTTGCCATGAGATAAGATTTGCTCACATCTAAACTTTTCTTTTCAGAAACTTCTTAACGTTAGTTGTTGTGACTTTCCAATCCCCACATGATGCCGCAGTGGTGGAGTCCTTGTGATAGAGTCACGTCTGTTATATACAGTGGATAGCTTATTGTCTGATCACTCAGTGATCAGGGAGACGTAGGAGTGACAGGAGACTAGTTAGGTTCGGGACGGAGGATTGTTCTACCTTTTGGGACAGTCCTACGGTAAAGGGACCTAGAGAAGGGGGCTACATCTGTAGTCAGGATTAGGGACAAATCTTAGGGACAGGAGTGATGAGACAATAAGGTTTGGTTATGTTGATAAAATCCGGAGAGGTATTTGTCATATATACATATATTGGTTTGGGTATTGATGATAAGCTTTTATTTGTTTTGTTGTAACTAAGCTGTATATTGGTGTATACTGTACAGACTCACCAATTGTTTAGTATTTTCTTTCGGTTATTGCAGATCTTCCTACCTCATCTGCTGTAAGTTTGTTCCGCCATCTATAACTTTCAATAAAACGTATAGTACTATCTTTGTCTATCCTATGGTGATGCCCATAAACTAATGGGAGTCCTTCAGGGTCTCTTCCAGGTGGTCTTATCCATAATACTGATCTGTTAGTCAGTAAAAGTGCAGTGTCCCAGAACATGCAGACTACTACTCCTATTATGGCCATTTCTCTTGCGGTGTCAATGCCTGTTCTGGTAAGTGTTTGCACTGCAACTGCTGCTGGTTTTCCCCTAGTATTCTCTGGTTATGTGTATTCTCATGCATATTCTTATATATTCCTGTGTATTATTACATTGTACAGTGGTATGCAAGGCTGCTGATCACGTGACCTGTAACCATGGTTCCTCCAATGGCCGACTAGCTCTGGCCAGGAACAACCATGTGACCTCCCACTTCCTCCTAACAAGTTAGTCTTCCCCCTGCTTCCAAGCAAGGAGGATGTGTGTCGTCCCTCTCCTGCCTCAGAGGAGTTGGGCTTCTTCTCTGCAGCTCCCACTTCACCACTAGAAGTGTGGATCAGGTGCTCTGCTGTATTCAAGTCTTCGGCTGTATCTGCCTGCTCAAGTGACCGGAGTCTTCTCTCTCATCTGGGTGTCATTCCGTTATCTCTCCTCATCGCTACAAGGATTCACAGCAAGTATTATTCTCAAGCTAATCCACCCAGCAACGCTATTCCTCTCATACTCCTACTCCCATCATCCGGCACGTATTCTCACAGCCTATGCAGCACCACTCCTGCTTTGCTTGTCAAAGCCTGCTATATACCCGGTTGTATCCGGACAGAACTGTTGCTACTAGTTACCTCATCTATAATAAAACCGCTGTTACTGAACCCTGGCATTGGTGTCCACTAACTGGTGCCCTGACTAAGTGCAGCGAAGAATCGCATGCCCATCATCACCCGCAGATTCCACAGACCGTCCCTACAGCTGTGCTGCCCTCAGGCCTATACCGTGCCAAGTATACACCCTGCAGCTGCCCCGGTTATTGCCCGCTCATAACAACAGCACTGCGGAAGTGGCCCCCAGGGGCCAGGGCATCGCATTTGGCGTCACGAACAAGATACAGACTGCGTTGTGCCGACTGTCAGCATTCTCAAGGTACACTATCGATCCCCAGAAAGACTTTGCCATATCACCATGGGGGTAATTGAGGCGCTCAGGGCCCTAGACTGTACACAAGATGGCCGCTGTCTTCTTCAATTTCTAACTGCGCCATACCCCGGAGAAGAGGGGGTTAACCATTGCGCCACTAAAGAGCGGGAATCGCCCGGCGCCATAGACTTTGCATTGCTTCTGATTGGCTTCAGCCTCTGCGCTCCGCCTCCTCCCAGGTCCTCAAGACTACGCCAGAGCGCAGCAAGATGGCGGCCCACGAGAAACATTTGCCTGCAGCCGCAGCTCCCGTGATACCGGAGCTGCCAGAAAGCAATCCTGCCCGCCTGCTAGCACCGCTCCCATCCTACAGCGACAGCTGGGGCGCTGCCCCGTCGGACGACAAAAGTCACAGCCGGGCCTCCACTCCGGCCTCCGCTACTCAAGATGGGGAATCCACGCCTGGTGCCAGCATCTCGCTGAAACCGGACCATTCCAGTGCCTCAGACTCAGCCTTCTCTACCGGAGGATCCACGTCACCGGAGGGTTGTCCATTCGTAAGTGACCCGACTTTCTTGTTCCCCGTCCCGGGCCTCAAAGTAAAGGATTCGGCCAAGGCTCCAGTGTCACCGGGTCTGTTGCGGCCTCCAGGGCGTGATTCACCGCCCCTGCCGCAATGGATGCTCGGGCGTGGGCCTAAGATTATACAGCTGATCAAGGACATTCAGCAGGCCCTCGCTGCCCTACCGCCTGCCACTAAAGCTGCGACCGCCATGCCCACTGCGCCACCTGCAGCTCCCACTACAGCAGGGCAGTCCACAGCAGCTAACACTGCCTCTTCCACAGCTGTGGCTAAAGCCACCAACGCTTCTACTACCGTCACCTATAATGTGGCCCCTGTCATTTCACCTATAACTACTGTGACCCCCAGCATTGTGGTCACCACTGCATCCAGCGATGCTTCTGCTCCAGGCCCTCCACGCTTCTACTACCAGTGGCAAAAGAAGAAGAAGAAGCCTACTCAGGGCCCTCCTGCATCCTTTCATTAAGCTTCACTACAGAAAGCAAAGTTTTTAACTGTTCATATGACTGTTTTGTTTCAGGTTTGAAAAAGAGTTTTGCAACGTTTAAGGTTCGTGCCTGGTCCTCCTGACCAAGTTTCCTGTACTAACCAGGTAGAAAGAGATAAGGGTGCACAACGGGTATAGGTTGTAGGTGCTTCTCACGGACGGGTTGGTAACCCCAATATATAGCAATAGAAAACTCCGTAGCACTCTTTTCATGCAATAATTTATAACAGTTTATTTGACAGCGTGATGGGAACAAAGCCAGGCATATACACAATATTGGTGCAAAGAAGAAAATTGCTTATATTTAGGCGACTGGTGACGTTTCGACCCTACCAGGGTCTTTTTCAACGTCGCTGTGAAGAGAAGAGTATATACATAAGTACCTGGTCATAGTACATAGAATGAGTAAAAAGGACAACATGGAGTAATCCTTAAACAATCATGAAGCCTAGATTAATAGTGGACTAAATATACAGATGATGGATAATGGCATCACTTAGTATTAAGGAAGGAATGGTATCTCGGGGTCTGCGTAAGAGAGGATCCCTGTGGTATATATATCTCTATATATATAGATATGACTATATCAATAAAGAAAACATGCTGGTATACATTATGTTAGTGCAGAAAACACTGGTACTAAAAAGGAAGGGGTCTCATCTATCAGGAAAGCGGTATACAGTATATACTAGACATCTGTGTTAAAGGGATATCATATTGCAAGGAATATCATGAATAATCATGCAGGTGAATACAGTCAGGATCACTAGTCAATGAGATGTGGTGGGGAAAGAAATAGGGAGACCGGTATGGAGGGGACATGAGACAGGCAAGGTATGGGGATGATAGGTGAGGTTTGGGAAATAGCATAAGGAGAGGGTATGGTCCATGGGGTATGGAGGGTAAGGTAAGCAGAGCAGGCAAAGAGGAAAAGAGAAGGGTCACGATGGGAGAGATAGGGATAGAGTTGGCCTCTTACCGGTAGGTATTTGGAGCAGGAGCGCTCCTGGCGTTCTCCTGTGCGTGTCAAGCGCTGTGTGCTGTCGGCCGGGCTGGCCGCGCTCTAAAAGCCCGAGAACCGGAAGTGCCGGCGCGTCACTTCCGGTTTGCCGGCTTATGCGTTCCACAGTGGAACGCATCGGGGAATGACATGCTGTGAAGGGGCAGGCTATATCGTATCTGTCAATTGGAACACAGTGTGAGTGTATGGGGTGATAGATGTGGTTGGGACCTAGATAATAGCTGTAGCAAATGCAAATTATGGAGTAGTGGCAACTAAGAATCTACAATGGGATAGGTAATAATATGTATGGAGTCAGTCAACCTGGGATATGGATAATAGGATGATCTGGACAAAGAAGCAGAATATAGAAGGATAAAGAGCAATAGGGTAGTAAGTGGAACAGACACATAAGGATCTGGGAGGGGGGGGGAGGGGAAGAAGGGGGGGGGGGTTGTAAAGGGGGGACCGGACGGGGGAGGGGGGCATACTACCTCCTGGAATCTGAGGATGGTGTGACTAGTTGACCTGGAAAGTAAATAGGTACAAAGTCAATAAAAGAAAAATGAAAAGAGTGCTACGGAGTTTTCTATTGCTATATATTGGGGTTACCAACCCGTCCGTGAGAAGCACCTACAACCTATACCCGTTGTGCACCTTATCTCTTTCTACCTATATTGCTTGTGGAGTAGTGCACCGGGTCCCCTAGATGTCTACCCCTACCACCAACTATGATGAACGTGCAGCCACCACCATCCTATCGCAGGTGACCACATCAAGCGATTTCCTGAGGATCCCTTCACACGAACTGAGATCCCGTCATTATGAGAAGGAATCCCGCAGATTGATAGCGCACGAATTACACAGCGCGACCCTAGCGGAATACCACCGGTCCAATAGGATACCACGAGGTCTAAGGAGCAACCTAAGACCGACCCTCTTCATTGAGGATAAGGAGTATTGCGAAAAATTCCAAGCAATACTTGATAAAAGTTCACTGGATATTATCTTATTAACCTTGGAATTTCTGCAGAAATCCATCACAACAACCAAAGAAAAGGTGAGAGCTACTGAAGAACAACTCTCAACATCCCTAAATCCCGAAGAGTGGGGAGACATTGAAGACAAAGACCCAGAAGGGCTTGTCAGAATACAGACAAACCCTCGAGTACCGTAAGAGAGAGAAATTCCATCGGGACGCTGAAGATTACTTGAACAACCAGGTCTACAAGTGGCAAGAGTCCACCCAGCCATCCCAGTTCGGCCCACCTCGACGCCAGTACCAATGGAGAGACACAAGCAGCTCCAGCAGCGATGCATCATCACAAGGTCATCAACAACGTTTTTTAGGTCCACGCCGAGGCTCAAGAAACCCACGAGGAGGGCGGGGAAGAGGTTCCAGAGACTACGGGCCAAGAATGCAGACCCGGTCCCAGGTAAGCCCACAAACTTGGTGGTCAACATCTCCTCACACATCTTATCCCCTGCAGAACTACAGGTCCTCCAGAAGGGCCTGTCGTTCTGCCCGACCTGTCCTCTCAACACTTTCCTTACTAGAACAAGAACTGAATAACTTCTATAGAACTTTAAGATTAAAGACCCACTTTGGATCTATACCTGCCCCACTCCCGAACAGAGAGGCCACAGACACAACAGAACTTTCCATTTCAGACATGGGTCTCCGTAACCGGAGCCCATTTAACCCTCCCCGAACTTTCCATGCCACCGAAACGGCAATCTCTCTCATAGATCGAGACGTGAAAGCCGTCATAAAAGAAACACAAAGAGGTAATTTACCCACTCACAACAATCTACCCCCTATTGAGAGACAAAGCACTCAAGACACTACAGTCCAACAAACGAATAGTGATTAAACCCGCTGATAAAGGGGGAGCCACAGTGGTCATGGACAAATGTGACTACATTGCTGAGATCGAACGCCAGTTGGGCGATTCAAACTACATACACACCACTCCCACATGACCCAACCCCTACCATCCGCTCATGCATAACAGAGCTACTAGAGAGAGCTGTGAACAACAAAACTATTGACAAAAAGACACAAACATTTCTGACCAACCCACACCCCATAACACCGGTGTTCTACATCCTACCAAAGATCCACAAATCACTACAACAACCCCCAGGACGCCCCCATAGTCGCCTCCACAGACTCCATCCTGTCCCCATTATCCATCTTCCTTGAGAAAATTATAACCCCCCTCATCAAGAACACTCCATCCTTCATCCTTGACACTGGACATTTCCTACAGAATCTTAGAACTTTTGAAACAAATCCCACCCTCCAGCCTACTCGTCACACTCGACGTAAACAGCCTATACACCTCCATCCAACATGACAAAGGCATTACATGCAGTGAGAACCCTTCTTACCACAAACTGACCTATCTAGTCAAGCAGCCGACTTTTGCATAGAGCTACTACACATAGTGTTACACAAAAACTTTTTTCTTTTGGCGATACCTATTACATGCAGCAATGCGGAACCGCGATGGGTCGAATGTGGCGCCTCCATACGCAAATAGCTACATGGCCCTATTCGAATCAGAACACATCTACACACACCCACTGTTCCAAACCATGCACTCTGCTGGTATAGGTACATCGATGACGTGTTCTGCATCTGGCACGGCACAGAAGACACCTTGACACAATTCTTCACATACATGAACAGTATCCGCCCCGAGCTCCAATTTCACAATACACCAAGACCCACAGCAAATTTGTTTTTTAGACACATTAGTCATCAAAAACCCGGAAGGCCTAATTAGCACCGATATCTTATTCCAAACCCACAGACCGAAATAGCCTACTCCACTTTAAAAGCTGCCATCCTAGAGCCACAAACTCTCACTTCCTAGATCCCAGTTCAAAAGAGTGACCAGAATAGTCTCGGACAACACATTGATACCAGAGCGAATAGACAATATGGCCACTAAATTCCAGGACCGCGGATATCCCAAATTATTACTACAACAAGAAAGAGCACGCTCTTTATCCAATAACCCAACCACACGTAAAGAAACAAAGTCCCCCGTATCCCATTTGTACACACGTACCACCCCGTGATTCCCCAAAATCCAACAAATAGTCAAGAAACATTGGCCAATTCTCAATAAATCATATCCGCACATTCCAGAATTCTCTGAACCTGTCCTGATGTGTCTTAAACGCCCTCCGAACATCCGCAACACACTCATCAGGGCTGACATAGGTAGCCTTAGTAGAGGCCCCAGACAAACCGTGCTCAACCCCAAATTGAACGACACATTCCCCTGCCTGGGCTGCATGAGCTGTTCAAATGTTATCAAGGGTGAACAATTCTCACACCCACTAACAGGAAAATCCTCAAGGTCAAGGGACACTTACATGCAACAGCCGCAATGTTAATATACATGATCAAGTGCCCCTGCGGACTCGCCTACGTTGGCGAGACTTCTCAGAGGGTGAAGGACAGGATGAGCAGCCACAAGTCTACAATACGCTGTAAGAAAACGTGGCTTCCCATCCCAGAACATTTTGTGGATAAAGGACATACGGTGGCACAATTGAGGTTCCAAGTACTGAACAAGTTAACCACCCAAGAAGAGGTGGTAATCGTGAACCTACTACTGATGGAAACATGAATCCATTGGATTCACACACTTCAGACTCTCACTCCTAATGGCTTAAACCGTGAATACGATATTTTGTTTTGATGTATATACTGCATGACATTATGTGTCTACTGTACCGATATATTGACTTTGTACTATTTACTTTCCAGGTCAACTAGTCACACCATCCTCAGATTCCAGGAGGTAGTATGCCCCCCTCCCCCGTCCGGTCCCCCCTTACAACCCCCCCCCCCCCCCTTCTTCCCCTCCCCCCCCCCCTCCCAGATCCTTATGTGTCTGTTCCACTTACTACCCTATTGCTCTTTATCCTTCTATATTCTGCTTCTTTGTCCAGATCATCCTATTATCCATATCCCAGGTTGACTGACTCCATACATATTATTACCTATCCCATTGTAGATTCTTAGTTGCCACTACTCCATAATTTGCATTTGCTACAGCTATTATCTAGGTCCCAACCACATCTATCACCCCATACACTCACACTGTGTTCCAATTGACAGATACGATATAGCCTGCCCCTTCACAGCATGTCATTCCCCGATGCGTTCCACTGTGGAACGCATAAGCCGGCAAACCGGAAGTGACGCGCCGGCACTTCCGGTTCTCGGGCTTTTAGAGCGCGGCCAGCCCGGCCGACAGCACACAGCGCTTGACACGCACAGGAGAACGCCAGGAGCGCTCCTGCTCCAAATACCTATCGGTAAGAGCCAACTCTATCCCTATCTCTCCCATCGTGACCCTTCTCTTTTCCTCTTTGCCTGCTCTGCTTACCTTACCCTCCATACCCATGGACCATACCCTCTCCTTATGCTATTTCCCAAACCTCACCTATCATCCCCATACCTTGCCTGTCTCATGTCCCCTCCATACCCCTCCATACCGGTCTCCCTATTTCTTTCCCCACCACATCTCATTGACTAGTGATCCTGACTGTATTCACCTGCATGATTATTCATGATATTCCTTGCAATATGATATCCCTTTAACACAGATGTCTAGTATATACTGTATACCGCTTTCCTGATAGATGAGACCCCTTCCTTTTTAGTACCAGTGTTTTCTGCACTAACATAATGTATACCAGCATGTTTTCTTTATTGATATAGTCATATCTATATATATAGAGATATATATACCACAGGGATCCTCTCTTACGCAGACCCTGAGATACCATTCCTTCCTTAATACTAAGTGATGCCATTATCCATCATCTGTATATTTAGTCCACTATTAATCTAGGCTTCATGATTGTTTAAGGATTACTCCATGTTGTCCTTTTTACTCATTCTATGTACTATGACCAGGTACTTATGTATATACTCTTCTCTTCACAGCGACGTTGAAAAAGACCCTGGTAGGGTCGAAACGTCACCAGTCGCCTAAATATAAGCAATTTTCTTCTTTGCACCAATATTGTGTATATGCCTGGCTTTGTTCCCATCACGCTGTCAAATAAACTGTTATAAATTATTGCATGAAAAGAGTGCTACGGAGTTTTCTATTCCTGTACTAACCAGCCATGAGCTGATGGACACTCACCATAACCAAACTGTTCTCTAGTGCCTGTCCCAGAGCCTTTTGCATGGACGATAGTTTTTATTGCCTCAAGGAGACTCTCCCTAACAGAGACACTTAATCCATTCCTTCCTAATGCACTTTCCTGTGATTGTGTGTCCCACACAGGGTATTATTGCACTTGTTCATTGTTGCACTTATTTCTAGTGTTGCACTTATTCTGCTATCGTATTTCAGGGTTGTCAAAGTCATTTGTATTTCCTCCTCTGAGTAACAAAGGGATTACTTGGATAGCCTCAGAGTAGAGCGCCTCTTTTGTAAAACAGTATAATTTTCTAGTGTCAGAGTCAGACAGCTCCTCCTCTGAGTAAGGGAAGTCAGTATATATATATACCTCAGGGAAAGTCTAGCTTATACAGGAGTGTATTTTCTCATCCAGTCTCATATTTGCCTTATTGTCTATATTGTATCTATAGCTGGAAAGATTTAGTTGAGCCAGTTTGTATTCAGGTTTCTCTCAGGTTTCCTTCAGATTCACTTGAGCCAGTTCTCATCAAAGACCTCGTTGTATATGTCGTCCTTTGTACTTCCCTTCCTGGTGTCTCTAGTGTTGGTCGCCCTGTTTTGTCTACACACGTTAGTTACCACACATAGTCATTTCTAACATTTACACTCGTCCATACGCTTTGCACCTTGGATATCTTTTCGTATGTCTGGCCTACGGAATGATTGTGTCGTGTGATTGAGTGGTGTGTATGGAGGCCTCAACTGTATGTTTGCTTTTATTGTTTTTCCTCTTTCTCTTCCAGGTATCCAAGACACTACACAATCACGCCAAGGAAGTACACAGGTCTTCACGTTCTCCTCCAGTAGGGTAACACATTTAACAGAAAACCTACTGTCTAACTGGCTGGAACATGGAGGGTCACCCGCCAGCAGTTAAGTTGTCCTGGCTTACACGTCAGATGGTTCACGCACTAGCTACCTGGTCGCCAGAGTACGTTAGGCACCCCTAGGTGAAGTCCTGCCACTAGGGTTTCTCATCCTCTCTCTTCTCACCTGTGCCTTGGGCGTGGGAAACACACACCTCATCACATTCATCCTCCAAATTCATTCCTGTTGTTTAACCGTCCCATTGTTTTATGTTCGATCATCAAGATGCTACTTTCTAGATTCGCCGAGGTCGGCTCAAATTTGCTAGGGAGGTATGCAGTTTCCCAGAACATGTAGACTACTACTCCTATTGTGCTCATTTCTATTGCTGTGTCAATGCATGTTCTGGTAATGGTTTGCACTGCGACTGCTGCTCGTGTTCCCCTGGTATTCTCTGGTTATGTGTATTCTCATGCATATTCTTATATATTCCTGTGTATTATTACATTGTACAGTGGTATGCAAGGCTGCTGATCACGTGACCCTGTAACCATGGTTCCTCCAATGGCCGACTAGCTCTGGCCAGGAGCAACCATGTGACCTCCCACTTCCTCCTAACAAGTTAGTCTTTCCCCTGCTTCCAAGCAAGGAGGGTGTGTGTCGGCTCTCTCCTACCTCAGAGGAGTTGGACATGTCGCAGGTCCCACTTCACCACTAGAAGTGTGGATCAGGTGCTCTGCTGTATTCAAGTCTTCGGCTGTATCTGCCTGCTCAAGTGTCCGGAGTTCCTTCTCTCATCTGGGTGTCATTCCGTTATCTCTCATCATCGTTTCAAGTATTCACAGCAAGTATTATTCTCAAGCTAAAACACCCAGCAACGCTACTTTCTTTCATACTCCTACTCCCATCATCCGGCACATGTTCTCCCAGCCTATGCAGCATCACTCCTGCCTTGTTTGTCAGAGCCTGCTATCTGCTATATACCCGTTTGCAACCGGACAGAACTGTTGCTACTAGTTACCTCATCTATAATAAAACCGCTGTTACTGAACCCCGGAATTGGTGTCCACTAACTGGTGCCCTGACTAGGTGCAGCGAGGAATCGCATGCCCATCATCACCCGCAGATTCCACAGACCGGCCCTACAGCTGTGCCGCCCTCAGGCCTATACCGTGACAAGTATAACCCCTGCAGCTGCCCCGGTCATTGCCCGCTCATAACACCAGCACTGCGGAAGTGGCCCCCAGGGGCCAGGGCATCGCAAAGGTGTTTATGTGTATTCTCTCTCGTATAAAACCTCAACAAACAGGAAGAAGCTTCACCCTGATATAAGTGACTAACGTTACTATGTTTTCTTTCTCTTATCGGTTCTCTTGAATCTGTGCCGCCTGGACATTTCTGGAGGTTGGATGCTGTACTAGTACTCGGAGGATGATTTCACCTGTGGTCCCTTGATCAACCTGCGGCTTAGGGTGGAGTCCTCAAAACCTCCGGCTACGACCCAACCACCAGTGATGACCCACGTCCATGCTCCACGGATGTCAAATGGGGGATTGATAGGGTTAATTATATGATTCTAATGTCTGAGAAATTCCTTTTGCCTTGAGACTCCTGATACATGGAGACAATAAGGAATTTTCTCATGAACTATTTCACTCAGAGACGTCTTTATCAGTTTCAAGGATATTGTCTGAAGAAACTGGACTGTTTGGTCTATTGTGCTCTTGGAATGATGGGAAAGTATCATTGCACAGAATGTATTGTTCTAAACTGTTTGACCTTTTTGAATAATAATAATGAATACTAATATAGATGCCATTGCGCATGACTGAATATCTAAGTCACTAGCACCGCCTCATCTATGCCTTATTAGCATTTGTTGACACCCTATATTCTATCTGTCTATAAAATGTGATTACCATAATAAAACTTGGGCCATTATTATCCAGGCTTATAATCCTGATACATTGTCTTATCTGTGTCCGTGATTTATAAGTGACGAGTTGGTAATACTGCAGGTTATAAACTTTAGCTATCAATTGATAACCGTCCTTTATCCTGGGTATTTGACTTTTTCTCCATAGAGAGGGTCAACATCTAAATTTAACCTTAACAGAGAGAATGGGGGAAAAAGTGTTTCGCTGCACTACCCCTTTAAGTTCCGCCAGCCAAGCCGTCATAGAGGGACACACCGAGGTCTTCCAATGCCAAGGAATGACCAAACGTGCAACTGTCAAGAACTGTCTTATAACACCCTTCATAATCGAGGAAATAGAGCCTGGGAGAAGGCTTCGTAATGCACATTGTAGAGTATTAGCAATCTGTCTCCCGGAATATACCTTGTGCACATGAAACACTCGATCCCAAAAGTGTTTTATCATGGGGCACGCCCACCAGATATGAAAGTTACCCTCGTCCGAAGACCCACATCTCCAGCAGGCTCCAGATGCAAACTGATATATAAGCTGAGTATCTGCAGGGCACCTATTCCACCTCGATAGGATTTTGTAGTTCTTTTCTTTTGCGTGCAAGGCCATGGAAAGACCATGGGGGAGATTTATCAAACTGGTGTAAAATAGAATTGTCTAAGTTGCTCCTAGCAACCAATCAGATTCCACCTTTCATTTTCCAAAGAGCTTGTGATGAATGAATAGTAGAATCTGATTGGTTGCTAGGGGCAACTAAGACAATTCTATTTTACACCAGTTTGATAAATCTCCCCCCATATGTAAGGGTGGGTCCATACTACGGAATTCTCGCGGACAATGTCCGCGGAATTCCGCCGTATGTCCGCGCACACGGCCGCGCGCCTTTCCGCCGGCTCCATAGACACCATTCTATGGGCCGGTGTATTCCGCTATCTGCCGAAAGAAGTGACATGTCACTCCCGAGGAGCTATCCCACACCAAAAAGGTGCGTCTCAACATTCCATGCTGGAACCCAGGATTCTTGTTATTCTTTTCTTGCCAAAATGGATCAGTTTTTAAGATCGCCCAGTGTTAATCATAATTTTCCTCATAGTCTCCATTTTTCATTATAGTTAGAGATAAACCTAACCTGGTTCTCAGTCTGTCTATCTTTTTTTTGCATTTGCATTAAAATTATGATTAACACTGGGCGATCTTAAAAACTGATCCCATTTTGGCAAGAAAAGTGTCAGAAGCCCCTCCAATGACAGCTCGCAGAGGGAAGAATCTAAAGGACCTCCTTGTGAGAAGCCACTACAGTCCTAGGATTACAAACACCTTTTGGGAGGGGGTAATCCAAGAATTGGGTGTTATCCATGTGGCTAGTGTAGAGCATGTCCAAATATCGAGCGAACAAATGTGTTTGTGTCGGCAGATGGACCAAAACAATATACGATCAGGGACTACATCTCCTGCTCCACTCGCTATGTTGTTTATTATGCTACATGTGGATGTAATAAGGTTTACATTGGTCTCACCTCAAGGGAACTCAGAATCCGGGTGAGGGAACATGTAAGAGGGATTCTGGCAGCAAAGGACTGTGTGGATATTAACTCACTAAAAACAATCCCTCGTCACTTTAGATTGTATCATAATGCTGACCCAAGGACCTTTAAAGTGAGGGGGATTGAGAAAGTTTGTGCGGCGGCATTTAGAGGAGGGAACCAAAAGAAGATTCTGGCTCAGAAGGAATGCCGGTGGATACATCTGTTAAGTAGCTTGGCTCCCCAGGGTTTAAATGAGCAACGTAGTTTTGCTTCATTTTGTTAAAAAAATGTTTTCTTTGTGCACCAATTTTAAATAATGTGTGTTTTTAATTGTTGTTGTATGTTTCTAATTTTAGTTTTTCTAAATGGTGGCTAATCTGGGATTCCTAAGATTCTATGGGGAAAGAAAAGGAAAAATGTGGAAAAAGGAGAGAAAAAAATGGTGAAGGTCGGGTAAAAGGGAGAAAAGACGTGGAAATATATAAATACGAGATCAGGACATTGGGGGACGTTGACCATGGCACCTTAATCACTACGTGGACTAGCACTGTCACTTTAGGGTGATATATGATACTTTGCACTTTATAATAATTAATCATGATTGGTTTTTAATTAATTTTTTAGTTCATAATTTTCATGTTTATGATATATGCAGTGATAAAGGTTTTGCACTATATGCACTTTATTTATATTTTGGTATTTGGTATTACACTAAACTAACCTACATGTTTACATTATCTATACTGCACTTTTTTCAAATTTTTCTATTTTGTGTCTGAAGGTCAAAATATGTCCAATTTTACTGTCTTTGTAAACATATAGCCTCCCAGTAGTGAGTACTCGATACCTTCCGTGTACGCAGATCGCGGGAGAATTAGGCACAGGCGTCTTTCCGGAACAGCCTCAAGGTTCGCTGTGCGCATGCCCGCTTGCGTTCCACCGGGCGGGCGTGCGTTCCAGTGACGTAGGCCGGAAGGAATAGACGTGATTCCTGGCTCCTCCTCGATCTGCGTCATTCCCTGGAAGGAATCCCATAGCCTACTATAAATAGTGGAAGTGACGGGAGTTAAGACACGCCCCTTGAGAAAGCGGAAGAAACGTACGTCGGGGTTTGCAACATCATTGCCCATGGGTAAGCACGTGTCTTGATTCAGGCTGATAACCTATATAGGTTGGGTATATTTATGCCTAGGAAGCCTGGGAGGCTATGTGGGTATGCTACATAGGTGTTAACAGTGATCTTCATGCTTACCATTATGGATGTACACTAATATGATTTTTTAAGTACTGTGGCAATGAGTGCTTTTTTCTACTGGATTTTCCTTGCACTATATGTAATTTCTGTTGTAGATTTTAAATCATGCTAATAAATTCATGCAATATGTTGTATCATAGCCTTTGTTTGTATGTGTAAAGATCAAATGTTGTTCTAGCCTTGATTTTTTTCCTTTTCCACAAGGGGTTAAAAAAGAAAGTGAACACAAAACGTGTAGGGTAATTTCCCCTGAGTACGAAAATACCCCACATGTGGATATAATGTGCCATATGGGCAGAGGGCAAGCCACCAAAGGGACAGAGCGCCATTTAGAGGCTGGAATGGAGGATAGAGGCCATGTCGCAATTACAAAGCTCCTGTTCTGCCAAGACAGTAGAAACCCCCCACAAGTGACCCCATTCTGGAAATTACACCCATAAGGAATCTAACAAGGGGTGCAGTGAGGATATGGACCCCACTGGTGACGAGCAAATATGTGAAACATGTGCCTTGAAAATAAAAAATATATTTTTTTTCATTTCCACGGCCCAAATGTGGCCGTCACCAGGGGGCCATATCCCCACTACCCTCCTCGTTAGATTCCTTATGGGGTGTAGTTTCCAGAATGGGTCACTTGTCGGGGGGTTTTCTACTGTCCTGGCCGCACAGAGGCTTTGTAATTGCATCATGGCATCCTCTAATGGGAATGGCGGCCATGCCTATTTAGTTGGGGAAAAGGGACAATTATTAATTTATTTGGGGGGTATTAGGCCAATTATTAGTTTATAAGGTTGAAACTGACAGGTGTCCATCAAATTCAACCTGTGTTGATCCTGCGGAAGGTAAAAAACCCTGGTGAGGCAGACGACAGTAGCCTCATCACGGGGAAAATTCCTTCCCGACTCCATAATGGCGATCAGAATAATCCCTGGATCAACGTGACCCTGAAATAGGAATAAGGGACAGAATTTAGATAATGTAGAACCCAGTGACGTGTGGTGCGCCTTGAAGCGATCCAGTATGCAGAGGCCGGGGTGATCAGGACAGGTGTCACACTGAAAATGGTTGTCCTTCCTGATCCCCCTGTTACGCCACACTCTGCACTTCTTCTGGGGTCTCCTGTTCTCCAGTGTGGGGGACGTCACCTGGAAAATGTTGTCCTGGTGCGATACGGGGTCCCTCATATCCAGAAGCGCTGGGTCCGCTCCATGGCTGCTAAATATTAGGGCGCTATTACGGCTTCTGATATGTTCGGATCGTGCCGCAAGCTACAGTAGCTCGGGCAGCGAGGGACCGGAAGAGGGGGTGCTGGTATAAAAGTTATCCCCGTACAGGTGGTGACCTTTATCCAGCAGTGGGAAGATCAGTTCCCGAACGATCTCCCCAGTAACTCCGAGGATAGGCGGGGGGGGGGGGGCATCTGGGGGCAGGATTCGGGTGTCCCTTCATACACTGTAATGGTACCTACACACTGCGGAATGGCGAAGGATAACCCTTTGTGCATTCCGCAGCTGGCACCCACCGGCGGACTGATGCAGGCGCGCGTCTCCGCTCGTGTCACACTCCATTCTATGCACGGGCGGATTCTGCCCTCTGTCCAAAGAATGAACGTGTTCATTCTTTGTGCGGACGACGGAATCCACCCGTGCATAGGATAGAGTCTATGACACGGGTGGAGACACGCGCCCGCATCAGTCCGCCGGTGGGTGCCAGCTGCGGAATGCACAAAGGGTTATCCTTCTCCATTCCGCAGTGTGCACCTACCCTAAATCTGTAAGTGTACCCTGAGGTACTCTCACAGAGTTTGGAGAATTTCACGCCATACCGTCATCTCTTATTGGGACGGTACTGGCGGAAAAGACATGTCTGGGGGGCAGCATACGCTACGCTACTCCCAGACACGTCACTGGATGATGAGGATGAATGGAGGAAAGAAGGATCCCCCCATTCATCCTCACTGGCTGTTTCGGTGTCGGAGGCAATAATAACGTATGCGTCCGACACCGAAAACACCCTGGGGGCCATCTTTATACGGGGATTGGTATATGGGGTATGTAAATGTGTAGTGTAAAACTTTATTCCATGTAGTGTGGTGTAGTGTAGTGTTTTTTACGTGTTTTTTTGACAGTAAGAAAAAATATCCCTATGCCAAGAAAGAAGCTTATGTGCTTATGTGTGGTACTTACCAGCAGACAGTGGCGGTAGGATATAGGGGGAAAAAAACGCCGCTACGCCAAAAAGGAGGAGTTGCTGATTAGCGGCGCACTTACGTGCGATGCTGATCAGCGTTCAGCGGCGTTAGGGCGCAAAAAAAGAAAAAAATTGGAAAAAAACCCCCCTTTTTAACCCAAAGCAACTGATCAGTGAATGATATTCACTGATCAGCTGCTAGGGGACAGTAGAGCGACGCTGCCGGAGATTGCCGAGGACCTGAGTGATTACGAAGATTTCCGACGCTGGACGACCGAACCCGGAAGTAGCCCGAAGAAGACGCGCGAGGACGCCGTGGACCGCAGATCGTCGCTCCGGACGCCCAGATCAGGTGAGTATGGTACACCTGCACCACACACACCTGTTCTGCACCCCTCAGCTACCTAGCTGAGGGGTGCAGAAACCCGGCAAAATTGTGTTTTTACAGTATGATCGCCGTGATGGGCAGGCCGGTACTGGCCAACCTATCACGGCGATCGTGGGGGTGGCATCGGCGCCATCTTTCTTGGGGACACTTATGGCGATTGGTGCTATCTCGGACAGCACCAATCGCCATTGCTTTCCGGGTCACGATGACCCGGAAAGCTGTTTTCAGCTGCTATATGCTGATCTGTATTGATCAGCATATAGCAGCGATCGTCGGCATGGGAGGGGTTAATCACCCCCGTGCCGCCGAGCAGAGATGGCCTGCTATACATTATAGCAGGCCATCTTCCCCCACCACTGTGTGTGAACACACAGCGATCGGGGAAACATCGGGCGTAAGTATACGCCCATTTGCGTTAAAGCCCACCCTGCGGGGGTGTATACTTACGCCCGATGTCGTTAAGGGGTTAAAAAAATTAAAGAGTAACAACAATAATCCAAAAGGACACCAAAATAACCATATCATATCTCTTAACTTCACAAAAATAACACCTTACCCCATCCCACCCCACCTCCCCACATCGTCCGCCTAGGGGAAAGCAAAAAGAAAATAGGGGTTAGGAAAGAAAAAAACAAAAACAAACAAACAAAAACTATTTAATCGTAATATCTTTCATAAAGAGTAACACATCTCCCCCATTCCCTAAGGTGCGGTGGTTTCCCTTGCTATCCAATTGCGCACTAGCACCATCTTAGCATAGAAGAATAATCTAAGAATTTCCTTCATATCTTTCCCTTTGCTGTAATACCCCCCAAATCTCCCATTATCACAAATTGAACAGTTCTAGGCAACTTGATCCCCCTCGTACCCTCCACCCTCAGGAAAATTGAGACCAGAACTGGAATATGCTATCACAGGCCCATAACAAACGCACAAAATCTGCGCCCCTCCCCACACCTCGCCCATCTATCATGCTGTCTATCATCAATTCTTTTCAGAAAGACTGGAGTATAATAAAGACCATGTAATAAGTTGGTGATTACCAGACCGTGATACTTTCCTGATATTTCTATAAATTAATTACCAATCCCAACTAACATTCTCTCCCAATTTTCTGCCATTTACCTTTTACTATTGAAATCTGGTGGCAAAAAAGGGGCAAGAACTATGGTTTAGCAACCAGTATATTTGCGTAGCGATCCAGAACCAGTATCCAGCCCCCTTGGGTCTCCCTGATACATAATAAATCCAACTTCATGCGGACTCTTCCACGACCCCAAATTAAAGCACTAAACAGAGCTCTTATGTGTCTAAAATATTTATCCTCAATTTTAACAGGAGAGGCCGAAAAAACAAAACGCAATTTGGGAGACATATAGAACTAATAAGGGTTACTCTATCGGCAGGGCCGTATTTACCACTAGGCACCCGTGGTCCGGTGCCTAGGGCAACACCTTGCAGGGGGGCAGCACCAGGGAGGGGGGGAAGGGAAAAAATTTTTTTTTGTTTTTATTTTTTTAGTCTCCCACCTCCTGTTCAGACTTGCCAGTAACTCTGGTGTCTTTTCAAGGGGGGGTGAGGGGTATGGTGGTATTGGTCAGGTCTGGTAAGGGCAATTGGTGTGTGAAGATGGGGCGTCTTCAGTTTCAGTGCCTAGGGCAGCAGCAGCTGTTAATACTGCCCTGTCTATTGGTTCTAGATATCGGAAGTTTCTGCAGACCCCCACCTTCTTAGCTAAAGAATCAATAACAGGTTTTACATTAAGATCTGCAAATTCCACCAGCCTAATGGACACTTTCACTCCCAAATATCTAAAGGAGCCCCACCCACCCCCCCAAAAAAATCTCAACGGGGGAAATTCTAATCTTAGCTTATCATCCAAGGGCATAAGCACCGACTTTGCCAAGTTAATCGCAAGTCCAGATAGGCTGCCTATTTGCTCCACCAGCTCCATTACCTTAGGTACCGCCACACTTGGGTCCTTCACAAATAGGAGCAGGTCGTCAGCATACAATGACACCCTGTCCCCCTTGCTCTTCGCCCTAAGTATTGAGCCATTAGCTATTAGAATAGGATCAGATGTGGACGTGGTGGGTTTTGGGGCGAGGAGCGAGAGGGGACAAGCTTGTTGCGTACCTCTGCTCAACACAAACGGGGCTGAAGACCTACCCTCGATCGCCACCAAGGCACTCGCACCAGTGTATAATAACTTGACCATCTGTATAAACCCTGGGCCAATCCCATATTGTCGCAAGGTCTCCCACAGGTATTCCCACTCCACCCTGTCAAACGCATTTACCATGTCCAAAGACAGGATGGAGTGGGTCACTGGATCTCTCATTAACTGGATGTTTTCCTAAAAGCGTCTAATATTGTGTTTTGCCATGCGTCCTGGTCTCTATGCACCACCTCCCCAACCACCGCACTCTATCTGTTTGCCAAAACTTTATGAACAACTTGGCCTGTATATGATGGGCCTATATGACCACCTCCAGCTGATCTTTCCTTCTTTTGGAATTAATATTATTTCAGCCTCCCCCATAGATTGGGAAGCTGCCCAACACTATAAGAATGTTGAAGCGTCTACAACAGAGCTGGAAGGAGCACGTCACTATGTTCCTTATAAATACCAAAAGGGAGGCCATCCTTCCCTGGTGCAGAGTTGACTCCTGAAGAATCCAATGCCCTGGACAATTCCGCCAAAGTGATGGGACCCTCAAGGTCCTTCCTCTGAGTTTGGGAGATTCTAGGAACCTTCGTTTCCTTAAAAAAAATGTCTAAATCTGATGCCATCTGATTCACCTCTGAAGTGTACAAACACATAAAATTCCCTAAATTCTTCCAGTATCTCCTCCTCCTTATTTGTGACCCGCCCCATCTTCGGTTTAATAACCTCGATCCCCTTCCTACCCACTTCATTTTCAAGCAGTGCCAATAAACCTTTATTTAACGTGTCCGAACCCTTATAACTGTTGCCCCAAGAATGTAATTGATGTTTGGCTTTCTCCAGCAGATAACCATCTAATTCGTCTTGGGCCTTCTTTAACTCTTATGCCTGCTAATTTAAGGTGTCTTAATATATTCTAACTCACAATTCCCTACCTTGTTTCTAAACTCTCTTTAACTTTTTTTAAACTAGCTTTTATTGAAGGATAAAGAACAGACCCAAGCATACATATGTTTATATCGTTCACATGTACAAACAGCATCAGAGCAGAAAAAAGTAAACTTGCATCCAAGAAATAAAAAAACATAAACAAAATTGGCTGTACAGAAAGTAGAAGATAGTACAATGTATCAATACATTACACAGGTTACATTATAACTGAAAGGAACATCCGCATATAGACATTCACCAACCTATATTAGTCCCCTCATTGAGGGGAAGGGAGATTGTGTTCTCCACTCCGTATAAATTACTAGGCTGAAATGCCGTCAGAGGTGAGTCACACCCACCAGCCCCATACCTTGCGAAACTCCCGGGCAACCTCTGTGCTTGTATACAATAAACTCATACGATAGTGTGGAATTGACTAGTTTTTTCCATTTACCCACTGAAGGGGGTCTGACGTCCATCCATCCCATCGCAAAGTCTTGAGGCCATGAATAGAGACCTAAGGAAAATTCTACAGTGATGATGCCACTCCTCCCGTCCAGTAAGCATAACAAAATATTTGGGGGTTACACGTACCGGGATTCATATCATCGAGACAACTGCGACTGTATTGCCGGCCAAAAAGATCAAACATCGGACCAAGTCCAGGACATATGCCAAAAAGCGGATCTCGGGCAGTTGCATCTATGAATCCTCTGAGGGGTATCTACCCATTCTATGCATTCTAACAGGGGTGA
>NW_027209105.1:0-33900 GCF_027789765.1 Dendropsophus ebraccatus
TATGGCAGATGCACAGTATAGTACGTTGGGGGTAGTAGTATGGCAAATGCACAGTATAGTATGATGGGGGTAGTAGTAGTATGGCAGATGCACAGTATAGTAGGTTGGGGTAGTAGTATGGCTGACAAATAAAACAAGTAAAGTATATTGGGGGTAGTAGTAGTATGGCTGACACATAACATTAGTATAGTATATTGGGGATAGTATTGTATGGTTGACACATAGCTATACAACTACTATCCCCAACATACTATACTAGTGCTGACCCAGCCCTAGTATAGTACATTGGGGATAGTAATAGTTGTAGTGGAGCAGAAACCCTCACCTCCTGCTCCATGCTGCCCGGTCCCCGGCGTCACTCCTCCCTCCCTCCTCGTTGTGACTCCCAGCCCCCGCACACAGGCCGCAGCCTCCTCACTACGGGACAATCTCCAAAGCCATCGGCTGAGGCGCACGGAGCGGCTCGGATGCTGCTGACACAGCGGCATCTACACAGTTAAATAGCCGGTGTAACTGTGTAGATGCCGCTGTGACGTGTCAGCACTCAGCAGCATCCGAGCTGCTCAGTACGCCGCAGCCGATGGCTTTGGAGATTGTCCCGTAGTGAGGAGGCTGCGGCCTGTGTGCGGGGGCTGGGAGTCACAACGGAGCACAGCCCAGTATAAATACCGCTCCATTAGGGACAGCGGCATGCCGTACCCGGACGACCCGCGCAGGTTGCAGACCAGGGGTCAGCCAGTGGGAAGTGTGGGGTTAACCCCCGGCCGTGACACATGTGCTGTGGCACGCTGGCTCACTGACCTGCTTGACCGGGCAGCATGGAGATGGAGCAGAAGTTGGTGAGCCGCGTGGGGGAGAGAGATGACACCGGGACCGGGCAGCATGGAGAAGGAGTTTGGGAGCCGCGCGGGGGGTGGGGAGCACACAAAGAACACGGCCGGCGCTCAGATAGCCGCCGGCCGTGTTCTCTGCACTATACTCTATGTTAAGCTGCGCTATTGCACATCTTAACATAAAGTATCGATACAGGAAATCCTGGTACCGAAACCGTTTTCTTGCCCCAAATATCGATATTAGTATCGATATTTCGGTGCCTCGTGCATCACTAATTGGGGCCAGTGCTTCCAGCCATGAACAGCCATTGTGATTGGCTGTGAAGGCCAGCCCCAATACTCCAATCAAGACTTGTGAGTTCCACCGGGCACCTTCAACCCTGCATCAGAGGTATTCTGGGTCATGGAATCACACCAAGACGGCCACGGCTCACCTCCGGACGAGATGTCTCAAGCCCCGAGTACTTCTTTAAACTTAGAGCCCACTCACATGCTTTGTAGTATGTAATGAGAGCTATCCCAAGATATATATCTATTGGATTAAAGGGAACCCAGCTCCAGCCAATCCCCACTCCATAGTGCCCCATATAGCTGCTAATCCCCACTCCATAGTGCCCCATATAGCTGCCAATCCCCCCTCTACAGTGCCCCATATAGATGCCAATTCCCCCCTCTACAGTGCCCCATATAGCTGCCAATCCCCCCTCTACAGTGCCCCATATAGTAGCCAATTCCCTCCTCTACAGTGCCCCATATAGATGTCAATTCCCCCCTCTACAGTGCCCCATATAGTAGCCAATCCCCACTCCATAGTGCCCCATATAGCTGCCAATCCCCACTCCATAGTGCCCCATATAGCTGCCAATCCCCCCTCTACAGTGCCCCATATAGATGCCAATTCCCCCCTCTACAGTGCCCCATATAGCTGCCAATCCCCCCTCTACAGTGCCCCATGTAGTAGCCAATTCCCTCCTCTACAGTGCCCCATATAGATGTCAATTCCCCCCTCTACAGTGCCCCATATAGTAGCCAATTCCCTCCTCCATAGTGCCCCATATAGTGGCCAATTCCCTGCTCTACAGTGCCCCATATAGTAGCCAATTCCCTCCTCTACAGTGCCCCATATAGTAGCCAATTCCCTCCTCTACAGTGCCCCATATAGTAGCCAATTCCCTCCTCTACAGTGCCCCATATAGTAGCCAATTCCCTCCTCTACAGTGCCCCATATAGATGCCAATTCCCTCCTCTACAGTGCCCCATATAGTAGCCAATTCCCTCCTCCATAGTGCCCCATATAGTGGCCAATTCCCTGCTCTACAGTGCCCCATATAGTAGCCAATTCCCTCCTCTACAGTGCCCCATATAGTAGCCAATTCCCTCCTCTACAGTGCCCCATATAGTAGCCAATTCCCTCCTCCATAGTGCCCCATATAGTAGCCAATTCTCTGCTCTACAGTGCCCCATATAGCAGCCAATTCCCCCCCCCACCCCAATATAGCAGCCAATTCCCCCCCCCCCCACATAGCAGCCAATTCCCCCCCCCCCACATAGCGCCAATCCCCCCCCCACATAGCAGCCAATTCCCCCCCCCCCCCCCACATAGCAGCCAATTCCCCCCCACCCCCACATAGCAGCCAATTCCCCCCCCACCCCCACATAGCAGCAATTCCCCCCCACCCCACATAGCAGCCAATTCCCCCCCACCCCCACATAGCAGCCAATTCCCCCCCCCCCCACCTAGCAGCCAATTCCCCCCCCCCCCCCCCCCCCCCCCCCCACATAGCAGCCAATTCCCCCCCCCCCCCCCCCCCACATAGCAGCCAATTCCCCCCCCCCCCACATAGCAGCCAATTCCCCCCACCCCACCCCCACATAGCAGCCAATTCCCCCTCCCCCCACATAGCAGCCAATTCCCCCCCACCCCCACACATAGCAGCCAATTCCCCCCCCACCCCCACACATAGCAGCCAATTCCCCCCCACCCCCACACATAGCAGCCAATTCCCCCCACCCACACATAGCAGCCAATTCCCCCCCCCCCATATAGCAGCCAATTCCCCCCACCCCCACATAGCAGCCAATCCCCCCCCCCATATAGCAGCCAAGTCCCCCCACTTGGCTCACCTGTCTCTGGCTCCTCTCCAGCGCGCCTTCTCCTCTCTCATCTTCCGGCGCAGGCATCAGGGTGCAGAGACGCTGCCTGTGTTGAGTGTCCCTGCAGATAGAGGCTGCAGGTCACATCCGGCGCAGGCAGCGTCTCTGTACCCTGATGCCTGCGCCGGAAGATGAGAGAGGAGCTGCTGGGGAGCGGGACAGGTGAGTTGCGGTCCTTCCCCCCACCCTCCTAAGGATTAGATGTCAGTGCGGCGGCTGCGCTGCTAACCGGAAGCTGAGGGCCGTCGCCGGACCGAGGGAGCTGCCAAACACTCGGTCCGGCAGTGTCCCTTGACTTCCGGTTAGCAGCGCAGCCGCGGCGCTGCTAGTTAATCTAAGGCCGGTCTTTCCCAAGTATATTATAGGGCTGGCCCAGCCCTATAACGTTCTTGGGAAAGACCGGCCTGGGGGGCAAATGCCTCCTTGCCCCCCGGCCCAGCCCGCCCCTGGGAAGGGGGATAATGAGATTACATTTGGACAAAGCAATTAATTGTAATTTAGTTCTGTTAATGAGTTTTCATAATATAACTAATCATTTAATTGATGTCCAGTTGTCCATGAGTGCAGTAATGCAATGAAACGTCACCATGTGTGAACATATCCTAAATTACCCCTGTGCATTTTAGATAATTACGAGAGAACTTTGAGTTTATGACCTCAAAACTTTGTGAAGTCCTTGCCTATCATTACTGCATACATTAAGTTGTCTCCAATTTGTTGTCTCTTTACATTATGGGAACAACCACGTAGCAATCCCCCCTCAATAGGACAACATGCAAACCGTTCACCCTCGCCAATGTCACAATAAAGGCAAACCAGAAGGGTTCTGGAAGTGGAAGACAAAGTCTGATCTTTCTGTCTAGCTTTTCTTTTTGATGTTCTGTCTGATCTGAGAGTAACTTGTTCCTGTATACCCTGTATCAACTCATTTGACTTGAATTCCTAGTGCATACCAATATAGGGGGCAGCCAGTGGACGCCATTACTATCGCCAGTACACAGGATGCTCTTGGGTTATTTATGTATATCACCATGCAGTACTTTTTAGTTATCTATTGAGCATTCTCCTGTTATATCCTATATTTGTATATGTACCGTTATGCTGCTATGTATTTCGCACTTTATATTTATTGGTATTTTCAGCAGTAGTCCACAGAGAGCAGCCTCCTTACTCTTGCTGTTTGTATCATTATTTCCAGTCATGGATCATTGTATATTCATTTTCAGTGTATGTTTTTAATCAATAAAACATATATGATGTTATTTTGTAAAAATTTTGAGGTTCAGCATTTTTTCTTTTTGGTGGCGTTTGAATTCGTTGTAACCTAACTACTGATGGGGCCATAGGTCACCTTCATTATTAATTCTCAAATACCCCACTCCTAATCCACCTCAATAATCCTATATACATTGAAGCATATATGACTTAGCAATGTTGACATATGAAATGTTACACTTCCTTAACTGTCCAGTAGCTTCAAAAAATGGCCAAGTGAGAACCAGGGGATACTTCTTTATTCTCAAATCAAATTTTTAACCAGTTTAGATTGTAGGCCTTTTTGCCTCTGCTGTTTGCCATTTCGATTGTGTGACCTGCAATGAATCCGCCTACCCTGATCCTCTGCTTATCTGACTACAATACCCCTCCCATCCCTGATACTGCATTCACTCCTCCTGCTGACAGTCCGGCTTGCTGTCTAGGCATATGTAGCCTGTTCCCCGGAGCCTTGCACCGACTCCTTCTGGTCCTTGGGGGCCAGTTGCTGCTCACACCGGGACCACACTTGTGGAGCGACCTGGTGTCCTCTAGCCGCAGAAGTCCAGCTTCCGCATCCTGGAGCAGGATAAAGGGTGAAGACCTAGAGGGCACTTAGACTCCGCTCCCTGGTGTGGCCCAAAGCCAAACCGGTTGAGTAGCACAGCGAGTCCACACTCGCTGTCCATTACACTATCACTATACACTATATTTTTTGGTCCTGATAATTCTACAATATTTGCAGAAACTTTATTGTCAGGACAGAGCTATCTACACCCCCACTGGCACATGTGACACTAGACCTGTTCATGATCCTTTGTCTTAGGCAGCTCATTCTTCTCCTCTACAGAATCTACCCTGCTGCTCGATATGTCTATGGCTAGCCTTACAGAGTACCAAATAGCTGTTGGTGAAGTTACCATTTTCAAAATGCTTGAGAGTCCCAGCTTTGTGATTAGGTATGGGCTAATGACCTCATTGTCTCCTCCTATGCTTGAAACTCATTCATTCCTCTGGTCAGCAAGATAGTCGTCCTTTGCTGTAAGGGCTTGTCCCTCACTTGCTTCATTCTGCAATTAGATGGATTTGACTATGAGCACTGACTATGAGAGTGTGTATTTAAATGCATATATAGTCCACACAATGTACTGTTAATTTTTGCTACTGGTGCTGCTTCCACTGCGATCCGAAAGTAGATTCAAGGCCCTGTGGGACAAACAGATTGCTGCTGTTTTTACTGTCCTCTAAAATTTGCTATCCTCTAACTTTAAAGGTCACTGAGACTCCCGCTCCTAGGATCTGTAATGATGTGCCATATATGCACTATTACCACATCCAACAAATATTCACTCCTGCATAAAAGCATTCTCTACTAATTTTCTGCACCATAGGTCTTCATAGTTTCTTCTTGTAATTACCTTGTAGATGCCATAGCTGATACACAAAACAGCTTATGAATTAACATTATTTTAGAAAAAAAAAAGAAAATACAGGATGGAAACAACCGTCTGCAGCTTCGGCTCGACTGTCCCTTTCCTTTGAGTGGCCCCTCAATGTTATGGAAACGGGCGGAGGACATTGTCTCCATTACAAAGGGCTCCCCTGTGATGCTGAGACAGTTTGGACTCTGCCACGACTTGAAGGCCTAGCGGGATGGTGATTTCCCTGAACCTAGACCCGGAGTGGACTCTGTGCCTTAGCACCCCATGGGCTAACTGTATTTTCCCGTAGGCTTTCCTGATACATGTGTTCTCAATGTGGTTAACTTATTGGCCAATGTAAATGTTCTATTGAAACATAACGAATGCAGAGCATGGGTTTTAGATACAAATACAGGAAGACATCAATGATAGATATCAAGGAAAAATTCCTTAAAACCTTCAATACTGTTAGAAATTTCCAGAGTGGCCTGAATATTCCTCTTATCATTAGAGAAGGATCTGTTTGGATTGGTTACTAGGAGATCTCCCATATATCTGAGTTTGCTGTCTGCTATCGGGGTGAATAACAGATCAATATTTCAATTGCATCTACAGTTTTCTATCTGTCATAGAGGTTAATAAAGGATAACTACATGCATTTTACCTACTGTAGTTCTAATGGTTTGTATGAGTATAATAAAATGAAGGTTCACAAAGGGGTACATAGAGGAAAAAATGGTAAAAAGAAAGTAGGGAAGGGGGATAATGAGATTACATTTGGACAAAGCAATTAATTGTAATTTAGTTCTGTTAATGAGTTTTCATAATATAACTAATCATTTAATTGATGTCCAGTTGTCCATGAGTGCAGTAATGCAATGAAACGTCACCATGTGTGAACATATCCTAAATTACCCCTGTGCATTTTAGATAATTACGAGAGAACTTTGAGTTTATGACCTCAAAACTTTGTGAAGTCCTTGCCTATCATTACTGCATACATTAAGTTGTCTCCAATTTGTTGTCTCTTTACATTATGGGAACAACCACGTAGCAATCCCCCCTCAATAGGACAACATGCAAACCGTTCACCCTCGCCAATGTCACAATAAAGGCAAACCAGAAGGGTTCTGGAAGTGGAAGACAAAGTCTGATCTTTCTGTCTAGCTTTTCTTTTTGATGTTCTGTCTGATCTGAGAGTAACTTGTTCCTGTATACCCTGTATCAACTCATTTGACTTGAATTCCTAGTGCATACCAATATAGGGGGCAGCCAGTGGACGCCATTACTATCGCCAGTACACAGGATGCTCTTGGGTTATTTATGTATATCACCATGCAGTACTTTTTAGTTATCTATTGAGCATTCTCCTGTTATATCCTATATTTGTATATGTACCGTTATGCTGCTATGTATTTCGCACTTTATATTTATTGGTATTTTCAGCAGTAGTCCACAGAGAGCAGCCTCCTTACTCTTGCTGTTTGTATCATTATTTCCAGTCATGGATCATTGTATATTCATTTTCAGTGTATGTTTTTAATCAATAAAACATATATGATGTTATTTTGTAAAAATTTTGAGGTTCAGCATTTTTTCTTTTTGGTGGCGTTTGAATTCGTTGTAACCTAACTACTGATGGGGCCATAGGTCACCTTCATTATTAATTCTCAAATACCCCACTCCTAATCCACCTCAATAATCCTATATACATTGAAGCATATATGACTTAGCAATGTTGACATATGAAATGTTACACTTCCTTAACTGTCCAGTAGCTTCAAAAAATGGCCAAGTGAGAACCAGGGGATACTTCTTTATTCTCAAATCAAATTTTTAACCAGTTTAGATTGTAGGCTTTTTTGTCTCTGCTGTTTGCCATTTCGATTGTGTGACCTGCAATGAATCCGCCTACCCTGATCCTCTGCTTATCTGACTACAATACCCCTCCCATCCCTGATACTGCATTCACTCCTCCTGCTGACAGTCCGGCTTGCTGTCTAGGCATATGTAGCCTGTTCCCCGGAGCCTTGCACCGACTCCTCTGGTCCTTGGGGGCCAGTTGCTGCTCACACCGGGACCACACTTGTGGAGCGACCTGGTGTCCTCTAGCCGCAGAAGTCCAGCTTCCGCATCCTGGAGCAGGATAAAGGGTGAAGACCTAGAGGGCACTTAGACTCCGCTCCCTGGTGTGGCCCAAAGCCAAACCGGTTGAGTAGCACAGCGAGTCCACACTCGCTGTCCATTACACTATCACTATACACTATATTTTTTTGGTCCTGATAATTCTACAATATTTGCAGAAACTTTATTGTCAGGACAGAGCTATCTACACCCCCACTGGCACATGTGACACTAGACCTGTTCATGATCCTTTGTCTTAGGCAGCTCATTCTTCTCCTCTACAGAATCTACCCTGCTGCTCGATATGTCTATGGCTAGCCTTACAGAGTACCAAATAGCTGTTGGTGAAGTTACCATTTTCAAAATGCTTGAGAGTCCCAGCTTTGTGATTAGGTATGGGCTAATGACCTCATTGTCTCCTCCTATGCTTGAAACTCATTCATTCCTCTGGTCAGCAAGATAGTCGTCCTTTGCTGTAAGGGCTTGTCCCTCACTTGCTTCATTCTGCAATTAGATGGATTTGACTATGAGCACTGACTATGAGAGTGTGTATTTAAATGCATATATAGTCCACACAATGTACTGTTAATTTTTGCTACTGGTGCTGCTTCCACTGCGATCCGAAAGTAGATTCAAGGCCCTGTGGGACAAACAGATTGCTGCTGTTTTACTGTCCTCTAAAATTTGCTATCCTCTAACTTTAAAGGTCACTGAGACTCCCGCTCCTAGGATCTGTAATGATGTGCCATATATGCACTATTACCACATCCAACAAATATTCACTCCTGCATAAAAGCATTCTCTACTAATTTTCTGCACCATAGGTCTTCATAGTTTCTTCTTGTAATTACCTTGTAGATGCCATAGCTGATACACAAAACAGCTTATGAATTAACATTATTTTAGAAAAAAAAAAGAAAATACAGGATGGAAACAACCGTCTGCAGCTTCGGCTCGACTGTCCCTTTCCTTTGAGTGGCCCCTCAATGTTATGGAAACGGGCGGAGGACATTGTCTCCATTAGCAAAGGGCTCCCCTGTGATGCTGAGACAGTTTGGACTCTGCCACGACTTGAAGGCCTAGCGGGATGGTGATTTCCCTGAACCTAGACCCGGAGTGGACTCTGTGCCTTAGCACCCCATGGGCTAACTGTATTTTCCCGTAGGCTTTCCTGATACATGTGTTCTCAATGTGGTTAACTTATT
Organism: Dendropsophus ebraccatus; assembly: GCF_027789765.1. NCBI lineage: Eukaryota > Metazoa > Chordata > Amphibia > Anura > Hylidae > Dendropsophus > Dendropsophus ebraccatus. The sequence continues at coordinate 8,992 of NW_027209105.1, forward strand.
GGCCAATGTAAATGTTCTATTGAAACATAACGAATGCAGAGCATGGGTTTTAGATACAAATACAGGAAGACATCAATGATAGATATCAAGGAAAAATTCCTTAAAACCTTCAATACTGTTAGAAATTTCCAGAGTGGCCTGAATATTCCTCTTATCATTAGAGAAGGATCTGTTTGGATTGGTTACTAGGAGATCTCCCATATATCTGAGTTTGCTGTCTGCTATCGGGGTGAATAACAGATCAATATTTCAATTGCATCTACAGTTTTCTATCTGTCATAGAGGTTAATAAAGGATAACTACATGCATTTTACCTACTGTAGTTCTAATGGTTTGTATGAGTATAATAAAATGAAGGTTCACAAAGGGGTACATAGAGGAAAAAATGGTAAAAAGAAAGTAGGGAAGGGGGATAATGAGATTACATTTGGACAAAGCAATTAATTGTAATTTAGTTCTGTTAATGAGTTTTCATAATATAACTAATCATTTAATTGATGTCCAGTTGTCCATGAGTGCAGTAATGCAATGAAACGTCACCATGTGTGAACATATCCTAAATTACCCCTGTGCATTTTAGATAATTACGAGAGAACTTTGAGTTTATGACCTCAAAACTTTGTGAAGTCCTTGCCTATCATTACTGCATACATTAAGTTGTCTCCAATTTGTTGTCTCTTTACATTATGGGAACAACCACGTAGCAATCCCCCCTCAATAGGACAACATGCAAACCGTTCACCCTCGCCAATGTCACAATAAAGGCAAACCAGAAGGGTTCTGGAAGTGGAAGACAAAGTCTGATCTTTCTGTCTAGCTTTTCTTTTTGATGTTCTGTCTGATCTGAGAGTAACTTGTTCCTGTATACCCTGTATCAACTCATTTGACTTGAATTCCTAGTGCATACCAATATAGGGGGCAGCCAGTGGACGCCATTACTATCGCCAGTACACAGGATGCTCTTGGGTTATTTATGTATATCACCATGCAGTACTTTTTAGTTATCTATTGAGCATTCTCCTGTTATATCCTATATTTGTATATGTACCGTTATGCTGCTATGTATTTCGCACTTTATATTTATTGGTATTTTCAGCAGTAGTCCACAGAGAGCAGCCTCCTTACTCTTGCTGTTTGTATCATTATTTCCAGTCATGGATCATTGTATATTCATTTTCAGTGTATGTTTTTAATCAATAAAACATATATGATGTTATTTTGTAAAAATTTTGAGGTTCAGCATTTTTTCTTTTTGGTGGCGTTTGAATTCGTTGTAACCTAACTACTGATGGGGCCATAGGTCACCTTCATTATTAATTCTCAAATACCCCACTCCTAATCCACCTCAATAATCCTATATACATTGAAGCATATATGACTTAGCAATGTTGACATATGAAATGTTACACTTCCTTAACTGTCCAGTAGCTTCAAAAAATGGCCAAGTGAGAACCAGGGGATACTTCTTTATTCTCAAATCTAATTTTTAACCAGTTTAGATTGTAGGCCTTTTTGCCTCTGCTGTTTGCCATTTCGATTGTGTGACCTGCAATGAATCCGCCTACCCTGATCCTCTGCTTATCTGACTACAATACCCCTCCCATCCCTGATACTGCATTCACTCCTCCTGCTGACAGTCCGGCTTGCTGTCTAGGCATATGTAGCCTGTTCCCCGGAGCCTTGCACCGACTCCTTCTGGTCCTTGGGGGCCAGTTGCTGCTCACACCGGGACCACACTTGTGGAGCGACCTGGTGTCCTCTAGCCGCAGAAGTCCAGCTTCCGCATCCTGGAGCAGGATAAAGGGTGAAGACCTAGAGGGCACTTAGACTCCGCTCCCTGGTGTGGCCCAAAGCCAAACCGGTTGAGTAGCACAGCGAGTCCACACTCGCTGTCCATTACACTATCACTATACACTATATTTTTTTGGTCCTGATAATTCTACAATATTTGCAGAAACTTTATTGTCAGGACAGAGCTATCTACACCCCCACTGGCACATGTGACACTAGACCTGTTCATGATCCTTTGTCTTAGGCAGCTCATTCTTCTCCTCTACAGAATCTACCCTGCTGCTCGATATGTCTATGGCTAGCCTTACAGAGTACCAAATAGCTGTTGGTGAAGTTACCATTTTCAAAATGCTTGAGAGTCCCAGCTTTGTGATTAGGTATGGGCTAATGACCTCATTGTCTCCTCCTATGCTTGAAACTCATTCATTCCTCTGGTCAGCAAGATAGTCGTCCTTTGCTGTAAGGGCTTGTCCCTCACTTGCTTCATTCTGCAATTAGATGGATTTGACTATGAGCACTGACTATGAGAGTGTGTATTTAAATGCATATATAGTCCACACAATGTACTGTTAATTTTTGCTACTGGTGCTGCTTCCACTGCGATCCGAAAGTAGATTCAAGGCCCTGTGGGACAAACAGATTGCTGCTGTTTTTACTGTCCTCTAAAATTTGCTATCCTCTAACTTTAAAGGTCACTGAGACTCCCGCTCCTAGGATCTGTAATGATGTGCCATATATGCACTATTACCACATCCAACAAATATTCACTCCTGCATAAAAGCATTCTCTACTAATTTTCTGCACCATAGGTCTTCATAGTTTCTTCTTGTAATTACCTTGTAGATGCCATAGCTGATACACAAAACAGCTTATGAATTAACATTATTTTAGAAAAAAAAAAAGAAAATACAGGATGGAAACAACCGTCTGCAGCTTCGGCTCGACTGTCCCTTTCCTTTGAGTGGCCCCTCAATGTTATGGAAACGGGCGGAGGACATTGTCTCCATTAGAAAGGGCTCCCCTGTGATGCTGAGACAGTTTGGACTCTGCCACGACTTGAAGGCCTAGCGGGATGGTGATTTCCCTGAACCTAGACCCGGAGTGGACTCTGTGCCTTAGCACCCCATGGGCTAACTGTATTTTCCCGTAGGCTTTCCTGATACATGTGTTCTCAATGTGGTTAACTTATTGGCCAATGTAAATGTTCTATTGAAACATAACGAATGCAGAGCATGGGTTTTAGATACAAATACAGGAAGACATCAATGATAGATATCAAGGAAAAATTCCTTAAAACCTTCAATACTAGTTAGAAATTTCCAGAGTGGCCTGAATATTCCTCTTATCATTAGAGAAGGATCTGTTTGGATTGGTTACTAGGAGATCTCCCATATATCTGAGTTTGCTGTCTGCTATCGGGGTGAATAACAGATCAATATTTCAATTGCATCTACAGTTTTCTATCTGTCATAGAGGTTAATAAAGGATAACTACATGCATTTTACCTACTGTAGTTCTAATGGTTTGTATGAGTATAATAAAATGAAGGTTCACAAAGGGGTACATAGAGGAAAAAATGGTAAAAAGAAAGTAGGGAAGGGGGATAATGAGATTACATTTGGACAAAGCAATTAATTGTAATTTAGTTCTGTTAATGAGTTTTCATAATATAACTAATCATTTAATTGATGTCCAGTTGTCCATGAGTGCAGTAATGCAATGAAACGTCACCATGTGTGAACATATCCTAAATTACCCCTGTGCATTTTAGATAATTACGAGAGAACTTTGAGTTTATGACCTCAAAACTTTGTGAAGTCCTTGCCTATCATTACTGCATACATTAAGTTGTCTCCAATTTGTTGTCTCTTTACATTATGGGAACAACCACGTAGCAATCCCCCCTCAATAGGACAACATGCAAACCGTTCACCCTCGCCAATGTCACAATAAAGGCAAACCAGAAGGGTTCTGGAAGTGGAAGACAAAGTCTGATCTTTCTGTCTAGCTTTTCTTTTTGATGTTCTGTCCTGATCTGAGAGTAACTTGTTCCTGTATACCCTGTATCAACTCATTTGACTTGAATTCCTAGTGCATACCAATATAGGGGGCAGCCAGTGGACGCCATTACTATCGCCAGTACACAGGATGCTCTTGGGTTATTTATGTATATCACCATGCAGTACTTTTTAGTTATCTATTGAGCATTCTCCTGTTATATCCTATATTTGTATATGTACCGTTATGCTGCTATGTATTTCGCACTTTATATTTATTGGTATTTTCAGCAGTAGTCCACAGAGAGCAGCCTCCTTACTCTTGCTGTTTGTATCATTATTTCCAGTCATGGATCATTGTATATTCATTTTCAGTGTATGTTTTTAATCAATAAAACATATATGATGTTATTTTGTAAAAATTTTGAGGTTCAGCATTTTTTCTTTTTGGTGGCGTTTGAATTCGTTGTAACCTAACTACTGATGGGGCCATAGGTCACCTTCATTATTAATTCTCAAATACCCCACTCCTAATCCACCTCAATAATCCTATATACATTGAAGCATATATGACTTAGCAATGTTGACATATGAAATGTTACACTTCCTTAACTGTCCAGTAGCTTCAAAAAATGGCCAAGTGAGAACCAGGGGATACTTCTTTATTCTCAAATCAAATTTTTAACCAGTTTAGATTGTAGGCCTTTTTGCCTCTGCTGTTTGCCATTTCGATTGTGTGACCTGCAATGAATCCGCCTACCCTGATCCTCTGCTTATCTGACTACAATACCCCTCCCATCCCTGATACTGCATTCACTCCTCCTGCTGACAGTCCGGCTTGCTGTCTAGGCATATGTAGCCTGTTCCCCGGAGCCTTGCACCGACTCCTTCTGGTCCTTGGGGGCCAGTTGCTGCTCACACCGGGACCACACTTGTGGAGCGACCTGGTGTCCTCTAGCCGCAGAAGTCCAGCTTCCGCATCCTGGAGCAGGATAAAGGGTGAAGACCTAGAGGGCACTTAGACTCCGCTCCCTGGTGTGGCCCAAAGCCAAACCGGTTGAGTAGCACAGCGAGTCCACACTCGCTGTCCATTACACTATCACTATACACTATATTTTTTTGGTCCTGATAATTCTACAATATTTGCAGAAACTTTATTGTCAGGACAGAGCTATCTACACCCCCACTGGCACATGTGACACTAGACCTGTTCATGATCCTTTGTCTTAGGCAGCTCATTCTTCTCCTCTACAGAATCTACCCTGCTGCTCGATATGTCTATGGCTAGCCTTACAGAGTACCAAATAGCTGTTGGTGAAGTTACCATTTTCAAAATGCTTGAGAGTGCCAGCTTTGTGATTAGGTATGGGCTAATGACCTCATTGTCTCCTCCTATGCTTGAAACTCATTCATTCCTCTGGTCAGCAAGATAGTCGTCCTTTGCTGTAAGGGCTTGTCCCTCACTTGCTTCATTCTGCAATTAGATGGATTTGACTATGAGCACTGACTATGAGAGTGTGTATTTAAATGCATATATAGTCCACACAATGTACTGTTAATTTTTGCTACTGGTGCTGCTTCCACTGCGATCCGAAAGTAGATTCAAGGCCCTGTGGGACAAACAGATTGCTGCTGTTTTTACTGTCCTCTAAAATTTGCTATCCTCTAACTTTAAAGGTCACTGAGACTCCCGCTCCTAGGATCTGTAATGATGTGCCATATATGCACTATTACCACATCCAACAAATATTCACTCCTGCATAAAAGCATTCTCTACTAATTTTCTGCACCATAGGTCTTCATAGTTTCTTCTTGTAATTACCTTGTAGATGCCATAGCTGATACACAAAACAGCTTATGAATTAACATTATTTTAGAAAAAAAAAAGAAAATACAGGATGGAAACAACCGTCTGCAGCTTCGGCTCGACTGTCCCTTTCCTTTGAGTGGCCCCTCAATGTTATGGAAACGGGCGGAGGACATTGTCTCCATTAGAAAGGGCTCCCCTGTGATGCTGAGACAGTTTGGACTCTGCCACGACTTGAAGGCCTAGCGGGATGGTGATTTCCCTGAACCTAGACCCGGAGTGGACTCTGTGCCTTAGCACCCCATGGGCTAACTGTATTTTCCCGTAGGCTTTCCTGATACATGTGTTCTCAATGTGGTTAACTTATTGGCCAATGTAAATGTTCTATTGAAACATAACGAATGCAGAGCATGGGTTTTAGATACAAATACAGGAAGACATCAATGATAGATATCAAGGAAAAATTCCTTAAAACCTTCAATACTAGTTAGAAATTTCCAGAGTGGCCTGAATATTCCTCTTATCATTAGAGAAGGATCTGTTTGGATTGGTTACTAGGAGATCTCCCATATATCTGAGTTTGCTGTCTGCTATCGGGGTGAATAACAGATCAATATTTCAATTGCATCTACAGTTTTCTATCTGTCATAGAGGTTAATAAAGGATAACTACATGCATTTTACCTACTGTAGTTCTAATGGTTTGTATGAGTATAATAAAATGAAGGTTCACAAAGGGGTACATAGAGGAAAAAATGGTAAAAAGAAAGTAGGGAAGGGGGATAATGAGATTACATTTGGACAAAGCAATTAATTGTAATTTAGTTCTGTTAATGAGTTTTCATAATATAACTAATCATTTAATTGATGTCCAGTTGTCCATGAGTGCAGTAATGCAATGAAACGTCACCATGTGTGAACATATCCTAAATTACCCCTGTGCATTTTAGATAATTACGAGAGAACTTTGAGTTTATGACCTCAAAACTTTGTGAAGTCCTTGCCTATCATTACTGCATACATTAAGTTAAGGTCCCTTTAAGAGCAAAATGGGTCCCTGTAAGAGCGATCTGGGTCCCTTTAAGAGTGATCTGGGTCCCTTTAAGAGCAAAATATGTCCCTTTAAGAGCAAAATGGGTCCTTTTAAGAGCGACCTGGGTCCTTTTAAGAGCGACCTGGGTCCCTTTAAGAGTGAAATGGGTCCCTTTAAGAGCGACCTTGGTCCCTTTAAGAGCGAACTGGGTCCCTTTAAGAGCAAAATGGGTCCCTTTAAGAGCGAAATGGGTTCCTTTAAGAGCGAAATGGGCCCCTTTAAGAGCGACCTGGGTCCCTTTAAGAGCAAAATATGTCCCTTTAAGAGCGAAATATGTCCCTATAAGAGCAAAATATGTCCCTTTAAGAGTGAAATATGTCCCTTTAAGAGCGAAATATGTCCCTTTAAGAGCAAAATGGGTCCTTTTAAGAGCGACCTGGGTCCCTTTAAGAGCGAAATGGGTCCCTTTAAGAGCGAAATGGGTCCCTTTAAGAGCGAAATGGGTCCCTTTAAGAGCGACCTGGGTCCCTTTAACCCCTTAAGGACAGAGCCTGAAATGGCCTTAATGACAGAGACAAATTTTATGAATATGACCAGTGTCACTTTAGTCATTAATAACTTCGGGATGCTTTTACCTATCCGGCTGATTCTGAGATTGTTTTCTCGTGACATATTGTACTTTACATTTCTGGTAAATTGGAGTCGATAATCATAACAAATCTTTATGAAAAAAACCCAAATAATGTGAAAAAATGTGAAAAACTGCATTTTTCCAACTTTGAAACTTTTTTGCGTATACAGAAAGTGGTTATACCACATAAATTATATATTAAATAGCATTAGCAACATGTCTACTTTATGTTGGCGGCATTTATTAAACGATCTTTAATTTTTTTTAGACAATAGGAAGCTTAAAACATTAGCAGCAAATTTCCAAATTTTCAGTAAAATTTCAAAATCAGATATTTTTAGGGACCTGTTCAGGTTTAAAGTGTATTTGAGGGGCCTGTATGTTAGAAAGCCCCACAAAGCACCCCATTTCAGAAACTGCACCCCCCACACTCTGCAAAAGCATATCCAGAAAGTGTTTTAACCCTTTAGGGGAGTCACAGAAATAAAAGCTAAGTGTGTAAGAAATTTGAAAATTTTAATTTTCTGTGCAGAGATTTTATTGTAATCCAATATTTTTCATAATTATAAACATATTACCAGAGAAATGCACCCAAATAATTATTGCCCCGTTTCTGCAGTTTATAGAAATACCCCATATGTGGCCCTATTGCGCTATTTGACGCAACCACAAGCCTCAGATACAAAGGAGCGCCTAGTGAATTTCAACGCCTCCGTTATATTTGGTCATTTCTGACTGTACCACTTCAGGTTGGCAGAGGCTCTGGGGTGCCAAAACCTAAAAAACACCCCTAAAGGGACACCATTTAGAAAACTACACCCCTCAAGGAATGTAACAAGGGGTGCGGTGAGCATTTGGACCCCACAGGTGCTTCACAGATTTTCCGAACAATATGGCGTGAAAAAAGAAAAATTTATTTTTTACACTAAAACGTTGTTCTAGCCTTCAATTTTTCATTTTCTTAAAGGGATAAGAGGAAAAAAAAGACACAAAATGTGTAGCGCAGTTTCTCCCGAGTACGGAAATACCCCACATGTGGCGATAAAGTGCCAAGGGGGCGCAGGACGAGCCTCCAAAGGGAAGGAGCGCCAATTGGCTTTTGGAAGCTGAATTTCACTGGAAAGGATTTCAAGGGCCATGTTGCATTTACAGAGCCCTCGTGCTGCCAAGAAACTGGAAACCCCCCACAAGTGACCCCATTCTGGAAACTACACCCCTCAAGGAATCTAACAAGGGGCACAGTGAGCATATGGACCCCACTGGTGACGGGCACAAATGTGGAACAATGTGACGTAAAAGTAAAAAATTTCATTTTTTCACTTTCATGGCACAAATGTGCCCGTCATCAAGGGGTCCATATCCTCACTGCACCCCTTGTTAGATTCCTTGAGGGGTGCAGTTTCCAGAATGGGGTCACTTGTGGGGGATTTACAGTGTTTTGGCAGCACGAGGGCTCTGTAAATGCGACATGGCGTTCATCATCCATTCTAGCCAAATCCAACCTCCAAAATCCAAATGGCGCTCCTTCCCTTTGGAGGCTTGCCCTGCGCCCACATGGCGCTTTATGTCCACATGTGGGGTATTTACGGACTTGGGGGAAATTGCTCTACACATATTGTGTGTTTTTTTCTCTTTTAACCCCTTGTGAAAATGATAAATTCAAGGCTAAACCAACATTATAGTGTAAAAAATGTAATATTTCATTTTCACGCCACATTGTTCCACATTTGTGCCCGTCACCAGTGGGGTCCATATGCTCACTACACCCCTTTTTACATTCCTTGAGGGGTGTAGTTTCCATAATGGGGTCACTTGTGGGGGGGTTCAACTGTCTTGGCAACACAGAGGCCTTTTGAATGCAACATGGCCCCTTAAAATCCATTCCATCCAAATCCAGCCTTCAAAAACCAAATGGCGCTCCTTCCCTTCGGAGGCTTACCCTGCACCCGAATGGCGCTTTATGTACACAAGTGGGGTATTTCCGTACTCAGGGGAAATTGCTCTACACATTTAGTGGTTTTTTTTTATCTTTTAGCCCCTTGTGAAAATGAAAAAATCATGACAAGATTAATGATTTAGAGTAAAAATTTTACAAAAATTACACTAAATGTTGGTCTAGCCTTGATTTTTTCCATTTCCACAAGGGGTTAAAAAAGAAAATTAACACAAAACGTGTAGGGTAGTTTCCCCTGATTACGAAAATACCCCATATGTGGGCATAATGTGCCATATGGGCACAGGGCAAGCCACCAAAGGGACAGAGCGCCATTTAGAGGCTGGAATGGAGGATGGAGGCCATGTCGCAATTACAAAGCTCCTGTGCTGCCAGGACAGTAGAAACCCCCGACAAGTGACCCCATTCTGGAAACTACACCCCATAAGGAATCTAACAAGGGGTGCAGTGAGCATATGGACCCCACTGGTGACAGGCACTTACGTAGAACATGTGCCGAGAAAATAAAAAAAACTATTTTTTTCATTTTCGCGTCCCAAATGTGGCCGTCACTTGGGGGCTATATCCCCGCTGCCCCCCTTGTTAGATTCCTTATCGGGTGTAGTTTCCAGAATGGGGTCACTTGTGGGGGGTTTCTACTGTCCTGGCCGCACAGAGGCTTTGTAATTGCATCATGGCATCCTCTAATGGGAATGGCGGCCATACCTATTTAGCTGGGAAAAAGGGACAATTCTAATTTATTTGAGGGTATTAGGCCAATTATTAGTTTATAAGGTTGGAAATGACAGGTGTCCATCAAATTCAACCTGTGTTGATCCAGAGGAAGGCAAAAACCCCTCGTGAGGCAGACGACAGTAGCCTCATCAATGGGAAAAATTCCTTCCCGACTCCATAATGGCGATCAGAATACTCCCCGGACCAACGTGACCCCTGAAATAGGAATAAGGGACAGAATTTAGATAATGTAGAACCCCAGTGACGTGTGGTGCGCCTTGAAGCGATCCAATATGCAGAGGCCGGGGTGATCAGGACAGGTGTCACACTGGAAATGGTGTCCTTCCTGATCCCCCTGTTACGCCACACTCTGCACTTCTTCTGGGGTCTCCTGTTCTCCAGTGTGGGGGACGTCACCTGGAAAATGTTGTCCTGGTGCGATACGGGGTCCCTCATATCCAGAAGCGCTGGGTCCGCTCCATGGCTGCTAAATATTAGGGCGCTATTACTACTTCTGATATGTTCGGATCGTGCCGCAAGCTACAGTAGCTCGGGCAGTGAGGGACCGGAAGAGGGGGTGCTGGTATAAAAGTTATCCCCGTACAGGTGGTGGTAACCTTTATCCAGCAGTGGGAAGATCAGTTCCCGGACGATCTTCCCACTTGTTCAGAGGATGGGAGGGGAGGGGAGTGGGCATCTGGGGCTGGATTCGGGTGTTCCTTCCTACATACACTCTAAGGGTACATGCACACTGCGGAATCGCGACAGATAACCCTTCGTGCATTCCGCAGTTGGCACCCGCCGGCGGACTGATGCAGGCGCACGTCTCCGTCCGTGTCATAGACTCCATTCTATGCACGGGCGGATTCCGCTCTCCGTCCAACGTGTTCATTCTTTGGATGGACGACGGAATCCGCCCGTGCATAACATGGAGTCTATGACACGGATGGAGACGCGCGCCTCCATCAGTCCGCCGGCGGGTGCCAGCTGCGGAATGCACAAAGGGTTATCCTTCGCCATTCCGCAGTGTGCATGTACCCTAAATCTGTAAGTGTACCCAGAGGTACTCTCACAGAGTTTGTAGAATTTCACACCATACCGTCATCTCTTATTGGGACGGTACTGGCGGAAAAGACGTGTCTGGGGGGCAGCGTACGCTACGCTACCCCCAGACACGTCACTGGATGATGAGGATGAATGGAGGAAAGAAGGATCCCCCCCATTCATCCTCACTGGCTGTTTCGGTGTCGGAGGCAATAATAACGTATCCCTCTGACACCGAAAACACCCTGGGGGCCATCTTTATATGGGGACTAGTATATGGGGTATGTAGTGGTGTAGTGTCAAACTTTATTCAATGTAGTGTGGTGTAATGTAGTGTTTTTTACGTGTTTTTTTTACAGTAAGTATAAAAAAAATCTACGCCAACAAAGGAGTTGCTGATAAATGCCGCACTTATGTGCGGCACTTATAAGCAGACCGTGGCAGTAGAATATAGAAAAAAAACACCCTACGCCAAAAAGGAGGAGTTGCTGATTAGCAGCGCACTTTCGTGCGATGCTAATCAACACTCAGCGGCGATAGGGTGCGGAAAATAGAAAAAAAAAATTTGGGGAAAAAAAACAACACTTATTCTATATTCTGAATATCCCTGTAGCTGCTGATAAGTGTATTACACATATCAGCCGCTAGGGGGCAGCAGAGCGCAAAATCCGGAAAATGACGAGGCTGGGGCCGAAAATAGCCGAAAGAAGACGACGAGGACCGCCGGAAAGACCCGAAGACCGAACGGAATGACGGAGGACGCCGCGAACCCGGAAGCCGCCGATCAGGAGCCCGGGACAGGTGAGTAATGTACAAATACCTGCTCTGGACCCCTCGGCTACCTAGCTGAGGGGTCCAGGGCAGGTATTTACTATTTTGTGGGACTCTGATCGCCGTGCCACCGGCCCGATCGCCGTGAACGGCCGGCCGGCCGTTCACGGCGATCGGGCTGGTGGCACGGCGATCAACATTACTTTTTACAGTAATGGCGGTCGGTGCCGTCCTCGGACAGCACCGACCGCCATTTTTTTCCGGGTCATCGGGTCACCGATGACCCGGAAAGGTTCCGATCGCCGCTATTGGCTGATCTGAATTGATCAGCCTATAGCAGCGATCGTAAGCACGGGGGGTGTTAACCACCCCCCGTGCCGAGAAGCTATGATGGCCTGCTATGATTTATAGCAGGCCATCTTCCCCGACCGCTGTGTGTGAACACGCAGCGATCGGGGAAACATCGGGCGTAAATTTACGCCTTGATGCGCTAAGTACCAGGGCGCCAGGGCGTAAGTTTACGCCCGATGTCGTTAAGGGGTTAAGAGCAAAATATGTCCCTTTAAGAGCAAAATATGTCCGTTTAAGAGCGACCTGGGTCCGTTTAAGAGCGAAATTGGTCCCTTTAAGCGTGAAATTGGTCCCTTTAAGAGTGAAATTGGTCCCTTTAAGAGCGACCTGGGTCCCTTTAAGAGCGACCTGGGTCCCTTTAAGAGCAATCTGGGTCCCTTTAAGAGCAATATGGGTCCCTTTAAGAGCGAAATATGTCCCTTTAAGAGCGAAATATGTCCCTTTAAGAGCGAAATATGTTCCTTTAAGAGCGAAATTGGTCCCTTTAAGAGGGAAATTGGTCCCTTTAAGAGCGAAATTGGTCCCTTTAAGAGCGACCTGGGTCCCTTTAAGAGCAAAATGGGTCCCTTTAAGAGCGAAATGGGTCCCTTTAAGAGCGACCTGGGTCCCTTTAAGAGCAAAATATGTCCCTTTAAGAGCGAAATATGTCCCTATAAGAGCAAAATATGTCCCTTTAAGAGTGAAATATGTCCCTTTAAGAGCGTAATATGTCCCTTTAAGAGCAAAATGGGTCCTTTTAAGAGCGACCTGGGTCCCTTTAAGAGCGAAATGGGTCCCTTTAAGAGCGGAATGGGTCCCTTTAAGAGCGAAATGGGTCCCTTTAAGAGCAACCTGGGTCCCTTTAAGAGCAAAATATGTCCCTTTAAGAGCAAAATATGTCCCTTTAAGAGCGACCTGGGTCCGTTTAAGAGCGAAATTGGTCCCTTTAAGCGTGAAATTGGTCCCTTTAAGAGTGAAATTGGTCCCTTTAAGAGCAAAATGGGTCGCTTTAAGAGCGACCTGGGTCCCATTAAGAGCGACCTGGGTCCCTTTAAGAGCAAAATGGGTCCCTGTAAGAGCGATCTGGGTCCCTTTAAGAGTGATCTGGGTCCCTTTAAGAGCAAAATATGTCCTTTTAAGAGCGACCTGGGTCCGTTTAAGAGCGACCTGGGTCCCTTTAAGAGTGAAATGGGTCCCTTTAAGAGCGACCTTGGTCCCTTTAAGAGCGACCTGGGTCCCTTTAAGAGCAAAATGGGTCCCTTTAAGAGCGAAATGGGTTCCTTAAAGAGCGAAATGGGTCCCTTTCAGAGCGACCTGGGTCCCTTTAAGAGCAAAATATGTCCCTTTAAGAGCGAAATATGTCCCTATAAGAGCAAAATATGTCCCTTTAAGAGTGAAATATGTCCCTTTAAGAGCGAAATATGTCCCTTTAAGAGCAAAATGGGTCCTTTTAAGAGCGACCTGGGTCCCTTTAAGAGCGAAATGGGTCCCTTTAAGAGCGAAATGGGTCCCTTTAAGAGCGAAATGGGTCCCTTTAAGAGCGAAATGGGTCCCTTTAAGAGCGACCTGGGTCCCTTTAAGAGCAAAATATGTCCCTTTAAGAGCAAAATATATCCGTTTAAGAGCGACCTGGGTCCGTTTAAGAGCGAAATTGGTCCCTTTAAGCGTGAAATTGGTCCCTTTAAGAGTGAAATTGGTCCCTTTAAGAGCGACCTGGGTCCCTTTAAGAGCGACCTGGGTCCCTTTAAGAGCAATTTGGGTCCCTTTAAGAGCAATATAGGTCCCTTTAAGAGCGAAATATGTCCCTTTAAGAGCGAAATATGTCCCTTTAAGAGCGAAATATGTTCCTTTAAGAGCGAAATTGGTCCCTTTAAGAGGGAAATTGGTCCCTTTAAAAGGGAAATTGGTCCCTTTAAGAGGGAAATTGGTCCCTTTAAGAGCGACCTGGGTCCCTTTAAGAGCGAAATATGTCCCTTTAAGAGCAAAATATGTCCTTTTAAGAGCGACCTGGGTCCCTTTAAGAGCGAAATTGGTCCCTTTAAGAGTGAAATTGGTCCATTTAAGAGCGACCTGGGTCCCTTTAAGAGCGAAATATTTCCCTTTAAGAGCGGAATATGTCCCTTTAAGAGCAACCTGGGTCCCTTTAAGAGCGAAATATGTCGCTTTAAGAGCAAAATGGGTCCCTTTAAGAGCGAAATTGGTCCCTTTAAGAGTGAAATGGGTCCTTTTAAAAGCGACCTGGGTCCCTTTAAGAGCAAAATTGGTCCCTTTAAGAGCGAAATTGGTCCATTTATGAGCGACCTGGGTCCCTTTAAGAGCGAAATATGTCCCTTCAAGAGCGAAATATGTCCCTTCAAGAGCGAAATATGTCCCTTTAAGAGCAAAATGGGTCCTTTTAAGAGCGAACTGGGTCCCTTTAAGAGTGAAATGGGTCCCTTTAAGCGTGAAATTGGTCCCTTTAAGAGCGAAATTAGTCCCTTTAAGAGCGACCTGGGTCCCTTTAAGAGCGACCTGGGTCCCTTTAAGAGCGACCTGGGTCCCTTTAAAAGCCATTTGGGTCCCTTTAAGTGCAACGGGGGCCCTTTAAGAGCGACCTGGGGCCCTTTTAGAGTGAAATTGGTCCCTTTAAGAGTGATCTGGGTCCCTTTAAGAGCGAAATGGGTTCCATTAAGAGAGACCTGGGTCCCTTTAAGAGCGACTTGGGACCCTTTAAGAGCGACCTGGGACCCTTTAAGAGTAACCTAGGTACCTTTAACCCCTTAAGGACAGAGCCTCAAATGTCCTTAAGGACAGAGACAAATTTTATGAATATGACCTGTGTCACTTTAGTCATTAATAACTTCGGGATGCTTTTACCTATCTGGCTGATTCTGAGATTGTTTTCTCGTGACATATGGTACTTTACATTTCTGGTAAAATGGAGTCGATACTCATGACGAATCTTTATGAAAAACACCAAAATAACGTGAAAAATTGTGACAAAATGCATTTTTCAAACTTTGAAACCTTTCTGCTTATACAGAAAATGGTTATGCCACATAAATTATACATTAAATAGCATTAGCAACATATCTACTTTATGTTGGCGGCATTTATTAAACTATATTTCATTGTTTTTAGACAATAGAAAGCTTAAAACATTAGCAGCAATTTTCCAAATTTTCTGTAAAATTTCAAAATCAGATGTTTTCAGGGACCTGTTCAGGTTTAAAGTGTATTTGAGGGGCCTGTGTGTTAGAAAGCCCCACAAAGCACCCCATTTCAGAAACTGCACCTCCCACACTCTGCAAAAGCACACCCAGAAAGTGTTTTAACCCTTTAGGGGAGTCACAGAAATAAAAGCTAAGTGTGTAAGAAATTTGAAAATTTTTATTTTCTGTGCAGAGATTTTATTGTAATCCAATATCTTTCATAATGATAAACCTATTAGCAGAGAAATGCACCCCAATATTGATTGCCCCGTTTCTGCAGTTTATAGAAATACCCCATATGTGGCCCTATTGCGCTATTTGACGCAACCACAAGCCTCAGATATAAAGGAGCGCCCAGTGAATTTCAACGCCTCCGTTATATTTGGTTATTTTTGACCGTACCACTTCAGGTTGGCAGAGGCTCTGGGGTGCCAAAACCTAAAAAACACTCCTAAAGGGACACCATTTAGAAAACTACACCCCTCAAGGAATGTAACAAGGGGTGTGGTGAGCATTTGGACCCCACAGGTGCTTCACAGATTTTCAGAACAATGTGGTGTAAAAAAGGAAAAATTCTATTTTTTACACTAAAATGTTGTTCTAGCCTTCATTTTTCATTTTTACAAGGGGATAAAAGAAAAAAAAAACACCAAACGTGTAGCGCAGTTTCTCCCGAGTAAGGAAATACCCCACATGTGGACATAAAGTGCCAAGCGGGCGCAGGACGAGCCTCCATAGGGAAGGAGCGCCAATTGGCCTTTGCAAGCTGGATTTTACTGGAATGGATTTCAAGGGTCATGTCGCATTTACAGACCCCTCGTGCTGCCAAGACACTGGAAACCTCCCACAAGTGACCCCATTTTGGAAACTACACCCTTCAAGGAATCTAACAAGGGGTGCAGTGAGCATATGGACCCAGTGGCGGATTATAATGTGGGCGGTTTGGGCAGCCGCCCGGGGCCCGAGGCTCCGGGGGTGGCCCATGCCGCGCCGCCCACATTATAATCCGCCCACGCCGCTGCGGCCCGGCCCGCCACTGCACTCTTGTGACCGCAAGCATTATTTCGCTTGCGTTCACAGGAGTCCCCGGCTGCCTCCGGCTGATTATGCGGCTGCCGGGGGTGTCTCGTCCTCTCCCCGGCAGCGCGCGCATCACACAGCTCACTGTGCCGCCTGGGCCCTGACTTCCGGTATTAAGAGCGCACGTTAGAGACGCCCTGTACCCGAAGTCAGGGCCCAGGCGGCACAGTGAGCTGTGTGATGCGCGCGCTGCCGGGGAGAGGACGAGACACCCCCGGCAGCCGCATCATCAGCCGGAGGAAGCCGGGGACAGACCAGGAGCCGAGAGGATCGACAGGGGAACGGATGGCAGGTGAGTTGTGTTTTGTTTTTTTATTTACTGACTGCTGTGCAAGGGGGGGGGGGGAAGCAGAGGGGGACCATCTATAAGGGGGGGAGAAGAGGGGGACCATCTATAAGGGGGGAAGCAGAGGGGGACCATCTATAGGGGGGGGAGCAGAGGGGGACCATCTATAAGGGGGGGAGCAGAGGGGGACCATCTATAAGGGGGGAAGCAGAGGGGGACCATCTATAAGGGGGGAAGCAGAGGGGGACCATCTATAAGGGGGGGAGCAGAGGGGGACCATCTATAAGGGGGGAAGCAGAGGGGGACCATCTATAAGGGGGGGAGCAGAGGGGGACCATCTATAAGGGGGGGAGCAGAGGGGGACCATCTATAAGGGGGGAAGCAGAGGGGGACCATCTATAAGGGGGGGAGCAGAGGGGGCCATCTATAAGGGGGGGAGCAGAGGGGGACCATCTATAAGGGGGGGAGCAGAGGGGGACCATCTATAAGGGGGGAAAGAGGGGGACCATCTATAAGGGGGGGAGCAGAGGGGGACCAGGACCATCTATAAGGGGGGGAGCAGAGGGGGACCATCTATAAGGGGGGAAAGAGGGG
The DNA here is from genome assembly GCF_027789765.1 of Dendropsophus ebraccatus. Classification (NCBI taxonomy): domain Eukaryota; kingdom Metazoa; phylum Chordata; class Amphibia; order Anura; family Hylidae; genus Dendropsophus; species Dendropsophus ebraccatus. The sequence continues at coordinate 26,214 of NW_027209105.1, forward strand.
GACCATCTATAAGGGGGGGAGCAGAGGGGGACCAGGACCATCTATAAGGGGGGGGGGAGCAGAGGGGGACCATCTATAAGGGGGGGGGAGCAGAGGGGGACCATCTATAAGGGGGGGGGGAGAGGGGGACCATCTATAAGGGAGGGGGGAGAGGGGGACCATCTATAAGGGGGGGGGGAGCAGAGGGGGACCATCTTTAAGGGAGGGGAGAGATGGGGAACCATCTTTAAGGGAGGGGGGAGAGGGGGACCATCTATAAGGGAGGGGGGAGAGGGGGACCATCTATAAGGGGGGGGAGCAGAGGGGGACCATCTATAAGGGGGGGGGGAGAGGGGGACCATCTATAAGGGGGGGGAGCAGAGGGGGACCATCTATAAGGGGGGGGGAGGGGGACCATCTATAAGGGAGGGGGGAGAGGGGGACCATCTATAAGGGAGGGGGGAGAGGGGGACCATCTATAAGGGGGGGAACAGAGGGGGACCATCTATAAGGGAGGGGGGGGAGGGGGACCATCTATAAGAGAGGGGGGAGAGGGGGACCATCTATAAGGGAGGGGGAGAGGGGGACTATCTATAAGGGAGGGGGGAGAGGGGGGTCCATCTATAAGGGGGGGGAGCAGAGGGGGACCATCTATAAGGGGGGGGGAGCAGAGGGGGACCATCTATAAGGGAGGGGGGAGAGGGGGACCATCTATAAGGGGGGGAGCAGAGGGGGACCATCTATAAGGGGGGGAGCAGAGGGGGACCATCTATAAGGGGGGGAGCAGAGGGGGACCATCTATAAGGGAGGGGGGAGAGGGGGACCATCTATAAGGGGGGGAAGCAGAGGGGGACCATCTATAGGGGGGGAGCAGAGGGGGACCATCTATAAAGGGGGGAAAGAGGGGGACCATCTATAGAGAGGGAAAGAGGGGGACCATCTATAAGGGAGGGGGGAGAGGGGGACCATCTATAAGGGGGGAAAGAGGGGGACCATTTATAAAGGGGGAGAGAGGGGGACCATCTATAAGGGGGGAAGAGGGGGACCATCTATAAGGGGGGAAAGAGGGGGACCATCTATAAAGAAGGGAAAGAGGGGGACCATCTATAAGGGGGGAGAGAGGGGGATCATCTATAAGGGGGGAAGAGGGGGACCATCTATAATGGGGAAAAGAGGGGGACCATCTATAAAAGGGGAGAGAGGGGGATCATCTATAAGGGGGGAAAGAGGGGGACCATCTATAAAGAAGGGAAAGAGGGGGACCATCTATAAGGGGGGAGAGAGGGGGGATCATCTATAAGGGGGGGAAGAGGGGGACCATCTATAAAGGGGAAAAGAGGGGGACCATCTATAAAAGGGGAGAGAGGGGGATCATCTATAAGGGGGGGAAGAGGGGGACCATCTATAAAGGGGAGAAGAGGGGGACCATCTATAAAAGGGGAAAGAGGGGGACCATTTATAAAGGGGGAGAGAGGGGGACCATCTATGAAGGGAAAAAGAGGGGGACCATCTATAAAGGGGGAAAGAGGGGGACCATCTATAAAGGGGAAAGAGGGGGGTCATCTATAAGGGGGGGAAAGGGGGACCATCTCCTATAGGATTAGCACCCTCCTCTCCTGACATCCTCTGTGCTGCTGTGTCCTCCCCTATAAGATCAGCACCCTCCTCTCCTGACATCCTCTGTGCTGCTGTGTCCTCTCCTATAGTATCAGCCCCTCCTCTCCTGACATCCTCTGTGCTGCTGTGTCCTCTCCTATAGTATCAGCCCCCTCCTCTCCTGACATCCTCTGTGGTGCTGTGTCCTCCCCTATAAGATCAGCCCCCTCCTCTCCTGACATCCTCTGTGCTGCTGTGACCTCTCCTATAAGATCAGCCCCCTCCTCTCCTGACATCCTCTGTGGTGCTGTGACCTCCCCTATAGACCAGCACCCTCCTCTCCTGACATCCTCTGTGCTGCTGTGACCTCCCCTATAAGATCAGCCCCCTCCTCTCCTGTCATCCTCTGTGCTGCTGTGACCTTGGGGGGGGGGGGGGGGCGCAAAATAAGGGGGAGTTGGCAATATGTTTATTGGGGGAAGTGGGGTGGGCAATGCTTACTGGGGGTAGCAGCAAGGGACCAAAAATTATGTTTATTGGGGTAAGCAGGGAGGGGAGGCAGGCAGTGTTTTTTTGGGGACAGCGTGGGGGGGGGGGGGCAGTAGCGGATCATAATGTGGGCAGATTGACTGGGGGGGGGGGCCCAGGTTGGGTGGACAGCCCGGGGCCCAGGGTACATTTAATCCGCCACTGTATGGACCCCACTGGTGACGGGCACAAATGTGGAATAATGTGACAAGAAAGGGAAAATTTTCATTTTTTCACTTTCATGGCACAAATGTGCCCGTCATCAAGGGGTCCATATCCCCGCTGCCCCCCTTGATAGATTCCTGAGGGGTGTAGTTTCCAGAATGGGGTCACTTGTGGGGGGTTTCCAGTGTTTTGGCAGCACGAGGGCTCTGTAAATGCGACATGGCGTTCATTATCCATTCTGGCCAAATCCAGCCTCCAAAATTCAAATGGCGCTCCTTCCCTTTGGAGGCTTGCCCTGCACCCACACGGCGCTTTATGTCCACATGTGGGGTATTTACGGACTCAGGGGGAATTGCTCTACACATTTTGTGTGTTTTTTTCTCTTTTAACCCCTTGTGAAAATGAAAAATTTAAGGCTAAACCAACATTATAGTGTAAAAAATGTAATATTTAATTTTCACGCCATATTGTTCCACATTTGTGTCCGTCACCAGTGGGGTCCATATGCTCACTACACCCCTTGTTACATTCCCTGAGGGGTGTAGTTTCCATAATGGGGTCAATTGTGGGGGGGTTCAACTGTCTTGGCAACACAGGGGCCTTTTAAATGCAACATGGCCCCTCGAAATCCATTCCAGCCAAATCCAGCCTCCAAAAACCAAATGGCGCTCCTTCCCTTTGGATTCTTACCCTGCACCCCCATGGCGCTTTATGTCCACATGTGGGGTATTTCTATAATCAGGGTAAATTGCTCTACACATTTTGTGTTTTTTTTATCTTTTAACCCCTTGTGAAAATGAAAAAATCAAGACAAGATCAATGATTTAGTGTAAAAATTAAACATTTTTTACACTAAATGTTGGTCTAGCCTTGATTTTTTCCTTTTCCACAAGGGGTTAAAAAAGAAAGTGAACACAAAACGTGTAGGGTAATTTCCCCTGAGTACGAAAATACCCCACATGTGGACATAATGTGCCATATTGGCACAGGGCAAGCCACCAAAGGGACAGAGCGCCATTTAGAGGCTGGAATGGAGGATGGAGGCCATGTCGCATTTACAAAGCTCCTGTGCTGCCAGGACAGTAGAAACCCCCCACAAGTGACCCCATTATGGAAACTACACCCCATAAGGAATCCAACAAGGGGTGCAGTGAGGATATGGACCCCACTGGTGATGGGCACATATGTGGAACATGTGCCGTGAAAATAAAAAATATTTTTTTTTTATTTTCACGCCACAAATGTGGCCGTCACCAGGGGGCCATATCCCCGCTGCCCCCCTTGTTAGATTCCTTATGGGGTGTAGTTTCCAGAATGGGAAAATGTTGTCCTGGTGCGATACGGGGTCCTTCATATCCAGAAGCGCTGGGTCCGCTCCATGGCTGCTAAATATTAGGGCTTTATTACTACTTCTGATATTTTCGTATTGTGCCGCAAGCTACAGTAGCTCGGGCAGCGAGAGACCAGAGGAGGGGGTGCTGGTATAAAAGTTATCCCCGTACAGGTGGTGGTGACCTTTATCCAGCAGTGGGAAGATCAGTTCCCGGACGATCTCCCCACTAACTCTGAGGACGGGAGGGGGGGAGTGGGTTCATCTGGGGCTGGATTCGGGTGTCCCTTCCTTCATACACTGTAATGGTACGTGCACACTGCGGAATGGCGAAGGATAACCCTTTGTGCATTCCGCAGCTGGCACCCGCCGGCGGACTGATGCAGGTGTGCGTCTCCGCTCGTGTCACACTCCATTCTATGCACGGGCGGATTCCGCCCTCTGTCCAAAGAATGAACGTGTTCATTCTTTGGACGGACAACGGAATCCGCCCGTGCATAGGATGGAGTCTATGACACGGGTGGAGACGCGCGCCTGCATCAGTCCGCCGGTGGGTGCGAGCTGCGGAATGCACAAAGGGTTATCCTTCGCCATTCCGCAGTGTGCACGTACCCTAAATCTGTAAGAGTACCCTGAGGTACTGTCACAAAGTTTGTAGAATTTCACGCCATACCGTGATCTCTTATTGGGACGGTACTGGCGGAAAAGAAGTGTCTGGGGGGCATCGTACGCTACGCTACCCCCAGACACGTCACTGGATGATGATGATGATGATGATGAGGATGAATGGAGGAAAGAAGGATCCCCCCATTGATTCTCACTGGCTGTTTCGGTGTTGGAGGCAATAATAGCATATGCGTCCGACGCCGAAAACACCCTGGGGGCCATCTTTATACGGGGACTAGTATATGGGGTATGTAAATGTTTATTGTAAAACTTTATTTCATGTAGTGTAGTGTAATGTAGTGTTTTATTGACAGTAAGAAAATAATATCCCTACGCCAAGAAAGGAGCTGCTGATAAATGCCGCACTTATGTGCGGCACTTATCAGCAGACAGTGGCGGTAGGATATAGAGGGAAAAAACGCTCCTACGCCAAAAAGGAGGAGTTGCTGATCAGTGGCGCACTTACGTGCGATGCTGATCAGTACTCAGCTACGTTAGGGCGCAAAAAAAGTAAAAAAAAAAAAAATCTTTTTAACCCAAAGCAACTGATCAGTGAATGATATTCACTGATCAGCCGCTAGGGGGCAGTAGAGAGAAGATTGCCGGAGATTACCGAGGCCCGCCGAACACGAGGACCCGAGTGTTTCCGAAGATTTCCAACGATGGACGAACGAACCCGGAAGCGGCGCGAAGAAGACGCGAGGACGGCGCGGACCGCAGATCTTCGCTCCGGACGGCCAGATCAGGTGAGTATGGTACACTTGCACCACACACACCTGTTCTGCACCTCTCAGCTACCTAGCTGGGGGGTGCAGAACCCGGCAAATCTGTTTTTTACAGTATGATCGCCGTAATGGGCCGGCCGGTACTGGCCGGCCTATCACGGCGATCGTGGGGATGGCACCGCGGCCATCTTTAGTGGGGACACTAATGGCGATTGGTGCTATCTCGGACAGCACCAATCGCCATTACTTTCCGGGTCACCGATGACCCAGAAAGCTGAATTTAGCTGCTATATGCTGATCTGTATAGATCAGCATATAGCAGCAATCGTCGGCATGGGAGGGGTTAATCACCCCCCGTGCCGACGAGCAGAGATGGCCTGCTATACATTATAGCAGGCCATCTTCCCCGACCGCTGTGTGTGAAAACACAGCGATCGGGGAAACATCGGGCGTACGTATACGCCCGTTTGCGTTAAAGCCCACCCTGCGGGGGCGTATACGTACGCCCGATGTCGTTAAGGGGTTAAGAGCGACCTGGGTCCCTTTAAGAGCGACCTGGGTTCCGTTAAGAGTGACCTGGGTCCCTTCAAGAGCGACCTGGGTTCCGTTAAGAGTGACCTGGGTCCCTTCAAGAGCGAAGGGACCCACGTCGCTCTTAAAGTGACCCAGGTCGCTCCTAAAGGGACCCATGTCGCTCTTAAAGGGACGGGAGCCAAGTTGCTCTTAAAGGGATGGAACCCAAGTCGCTCTTAAAGGGACGGCACCCAGGATTAAAGTTAAATGGAAGTCACTGGTAAAGGGGCGCTCTTTTCAAGCACTATGTATTTCCCTGGAAATGCAAATCTAGTATTTTATTGTAATCCGTATTCTTCTTCTTCCAGCCATTTTTCTGCGATTAATACAGCCCGCACCGCTTTGCGTACAGACTCCGTTCAGACTGCGTTTCGAAGCCCTCAGTGGTCACAGGTGTGCTATCTATTTTCGGTTTTGATCGGATTTGTCATTTTTAAGAAATTTACATTTAAAGACCCGTAAATTCCCATTGAAAATAATGGCCCATTGGAAATAATGGCCACACTGTAAACGCTAACAGCCGATCACAGCACATATGTAAATAGCTGAAATATAGCAGCCAATAGAAGTTCTAAGGTCCTGTCAGGCAATGTATCACAACATTCATACAGTCACATGTCCACTATTGGCCAATAGAAGACGTAGAAGATGGAAGGTCCTTAACGATTTTGTCTCACTGACATGAGTAAGATTGTCATGGTAACCGAGCAATGATCTTTACCATTATAAGTAGCAGAGTTCAGTCAGTAAAATAGCAGAGCTGAGGGGACGGTACCCAAGCTGCGCTTAAAGGGACGGTACCCAAGCTGCTCTTAAAGGGACGGTACCCAAGCCGCTCGTAAAGGGACGGTACCCGAGTTGCTCTTAAAGGGACAGTACCCAAGTCCCTCTTTAAGGGGCATTACATGAGTCACTCTTAAAGGGACGTTACCCAAGCCGCTCTTAAAGGGACAGCACCCGAGCCGCTCTTAAAGGGACGTTACCCTAGCCGCTCTTAAAGGGATGGTACCCAAATCGCTCTTAAAGGGGCGGTACCCAAGCCGCTCTTAAAGGGTCAGTACCTAAGCTGGTCTTCAAAGGGTGGTACCTAAGTCACTTGTAAAGGTAGAGTACTTAAGCTGGTCTTAAAGGGACAGTATATAGGTCATTCAAAGCGTTGTCACCAAAGTCCCTCCTTAAGCAACTGTACCAAAGTTGCTCTTAAAGGGACTATACTAAAGTTGCTCTTAAAGGGACTGTACCAAAGTCGCTCTTAAAGGGAGAGTATCAAGGGTTAAAGTTTCTCTTAAAGAGAAGTCACTGTTAAAGGGGCGCTCTTTTCAAGCACTATGTATTTCCCTGGAAATGCAAATCTAGTTGTTTACTGTAATAGCGCATGTTGAAACGATCAGCCGACATCGTGCTGGTCTTTCAACATGCTGAAAAATCATGATTATGTCAGTGACGCTCTGCTGTGTGTCGCCCTTTGTAATAAGAACCGGGGCAGCACACCGCCACTGACTTCAATGGGCAGCCCCAATGACCTAAAGATCATTCAGGAAGCTCCTCCCGCTGCTCTCCGCCTGCTCTGTGTGTGTAATAGCACAGGCAGCGAGCACTGAGCTGACAGGTCGGCGCATGCTTTCCCCGAAAATCATGCCGTTTAATACCTGTGTAACCATTGCTGGACTAATCTGAGGGCGATATCTTTTTGCTGACAGGGGCTACAGCACTGGTGTCCCTGCAGTGTGAGGATACATGTAGGTTAGAACACTGCATGGTTTCCTTGTCTATAATAGATACCATACAAACTGACAGGACCTGAAATTACAGGGCCTATAAGCATATACTAGAAGTAATGGAGATAAATGGTGCCCAATCATAGGCCAGTGTTTACTGCTAGAGCTCTCTAAGCTGCACTGTTATTGGCTGCTATAGGCAGCCAATCACAGGCCAGCTTTCATTGCTAAAGTGCTATAAGCTGCACTGTGATTTGTGCTATAGGCAGCCAATCACAGGGCAGCTTTCACTGCTGGAGCACTATAAGCTGCACTGTGGTTGCTAGGCAGTTGTTAGCAACACAGCAAAGCAGCACCGACGTAGAGCAGCTTGAAACAAGATATCATGGAGCCTGAGAGCCAGACTA